>NC_056725.1:1109431448-1109471448 GCF_019279795.1 Protopterus annectens
AAGTGGTGCTATATTCAAAGTAGCCAAGTTTGTGTGTGTGGATGTTAGAGCATTTTACATCAGTGAATAGAATCATAGAATCATTGATCTGTACCAACCTAATGGCCCTAGGGCCCTTTCAGTCCTAGCCACATTCTTACCCTTATTTACACAATCAGTATATATTGCCCCTGTCCACAAGTGAAATGGCAGTCACCCAGCCAGTCATACAAATTGCATCTGACAAAGGCCAATGAGCTGCTCTGTTTGCCATTAGGCAGGAGTGTGTTTCAAATGTTTGCTAAAGTCTGTTAGACATATCTCTCCCACCAGCATGTATTAGTAATGTCATATACCAGGTTAATGTCCTTACAGTCAGTAATCCATGTACCATGCCATCTACAGATATGTAGCATTTCCAATCAATCAGGGTCAGACATTGCCCTGTATGCAAGGCAGAGATCACTTCTGAGTAGTCTATATGACAAAGGCTACAATAACAATGATTTCAGTTGATCCCCATAGTACAGATTATGAAGATGGAAGTTCCCCTGTGAGGGACATTTGTGTTGTGTGCATTTGCCCGTAGTGCTTGGAAAAGTACATGATAAAAATGGCCATTGCACTCAAATCTTGGCATGCTGAGGGAAGAGTATGTAGGTCATTACTACATCAGTTTCAGGTGACCGTGCCCTTAGTTATGGCATGACTAAGATGTGATTCCCTTCTTACCATCGGGGAGACATGGTGATATAAGGAAAATTAGGTGTAAACCTGTGTGGCATGGCTATGTGTCCAGGTCTATCACCCCTGAGTATGTACACCAGGTGTTGCTACTTACCAGGAACATAGGTGTTACCGATAGAAATGACACTACATACATACTTGCTTGGAGGTTATGGCAATGAGTATGCCAACAGGCATGTGTTCATGTATACCCTCTTGTAGAATATTTAATTTTTTTCCCCAACAAACATCTTTATTAAATGTTCACACATGACAAAGGCAATCTTACATTTATACAAAAGAAAAACAACCACCATGACACCACTTTAGCTGCAAACAATATACATCACATACACCACTGAAACAACTGTAGCTGAAAACATTCTAAATCACTTGACTATCCAGTCATTGTCAGTTAAGCATTATATGGCACATTCAAATCCTGACATAACTCACAGATTCTATGACCACTCCCAGTTTGCAGGCATCAGCCAATCTTGTCAGCTGCAGACATTCACTTTATACTTGTACTGTGGTTAAATGGATTCCAAGCAGTAGATGACCCAGGACTGAGCCCTGTTGAATACCAGCAGTTACAAATCAGCTACTGGAGGTGGGGTCCCATTTTCTGAGTATGTGTTCCATCAGTGAGCCAGTTAGTGACCCCTATAATGATATTAGTGTTGGTGCCTACTTGGGTGATTTTGTCAATGATGCCTGAGTGGGGGATAATATCACACAGCTTGGGTAAGTCCAGGAGGTTGTATGCACAGATGTCCCCTCATTCAGGTCCTTGGTGATCACCTCATACATGTCCACCAGGTTTAACATCCATGGTCTTCCTCTCAGAAATCAAAACTGTGTAAGGTCAGTTATTTGTAGATTACTTATATCTTTGCTGATCAGGTGCATGAAGATAGTCTATAGTTCCTGTGGTCAGTGGATGCACCACCTGTGTGCAAGGGAATAACAGTTGCCATTGTCCAGTCAGCTCAGATGCAGCCGGTGGTTACATTATAACTGCAAGGAGTTCCCAGTTCTGTTAGTACTCCTTGTTGGATACCTAATGTCACCCCAAACCATGGGGTACTGATGTATCTTGATAGACACAAGTATATTGAAATAAGCACAATGGGTGTCTGGATACATGGGGTTGCTCCTGTAGCTAACATTGGCTTGATTAGGTGTCCTTACAGCAATGAATAGCACCTGCAGTGTGTCCAGGGAATCACTCTTTCACCAATCTGGATGTGTATCTATCCGTAATTAATATGTATACAGCACCTGCATTACTTTGCACACTGTCAGATTGAGATCTGAGCATGTAGAAGGACATGTAGCCTGGTATGGCTGTGGTGCTGCCCACAGCTTTGACCCACATGTCTGTGACTGCACAAATGTCTGCATATTCCAAGGTGGGGACACCTTCCACTGAGTGAAGTTTAGTGTCGACATCCCTAGCAGTGTAGTAGCATAACCGTGATGTTGTATGAAGATGGGCATTTTCTCATTGCAAAGTTTTTCCATGAGACTGTGCCTATAAGATGTACTATGGGGGTATCAGCAACCTTGGCCAGTATACAAAATCCAAGGGGTTACAGAGGAAGGCCATCTATGGTAAAGCATTGAGGTCTGTTGATCAAGTCATCATAGGCAGACATGTAGTGGATCCCCTTACAATGACATCACATGCTAAGGTAATTAATGACTTCCATCATTTTCTGTGTGTAATGAACCATCATCTTAGGTGAGGGTCAAATGCAAATGAAAGCTATGAGCATACCTGCCAGAGACACAGAGTATCTAAGTTCAGTCATGTGGCTGCATACAGTCCGATGAAGTATGTCTCAAGTTGTACACACCAACAGGAACTCTGGTGTCATCATTATGTCACCCGATATTGACAGACTTGTGCCAATGCGTGGTATGGTATATTGTGTCAACTCACAGACATCTGTGACCTTTCCCATATGTAGCCTGGTGACAGGGACATCAATGTGGCTCATGATGTAATGAGCTATGAATAATAGGTTTGATTTGTGTTTTGCCTCAGGTGTTTGACTGGTGAGACAGTGGTACATGTGGTATTATATGTCCTGTGTTCTCCAGAGGTATGATTATGTGTACTGAGAGTGCATATGGGTTTCTGAAGTATCTGCTGTTTGCATATGTCTCTGGTAAGGAGCTCCACACATGCAAGTGTGTGTGATGTGGGTGTTGGTGGAGCAGGAGGTGGGGTCTGTTTGTTGGCAAAATGCTCATTGCCATATGTACTGACTGGTGTGTGAGACAGCAAGGAATCCAGGTTTGTAATATAGTCACACCTCTCACATGTTTTGTTTGTATGGCATACGAGTAGAGGGGTGGGGATACTTTCTGCATCTTGTCAGCAGTCACTGATAATGCCAATACCAATAGAGTCTTGCTTGTGTGTATTTCACAAAAGGCCATCATATGTAGTGTCATGACAGATGGTAAAATGTAACATGTTGTCACTTTTATTTAGTTCCACTAAGGTAACACAGTACCTGACAGTATGCCATAACATGTTTGAATGATTACAATGCTTTGCCAGGATGTGGCCCGTACATTAAACATTATCCTGTTATTAGGCATGGTCACTATAGCATACCTACAAATGTGACATTGTGCAATTCCAGCACAGTTAGGGTCATGCTGCTGCACCCTTGGGGGTGACAGTCTGCAACACACTGTTTGTAGGCACTCATTGCAGTGAAGATGTGGATGTCTGTGCATGCACAGAGAACTTGTTCAACTTTGCAGTCATTACTTTAGCCTTGCATGTCTACAACGCCTGTCAAGCAACCAGACAGCAAATTGGATATTGTGCGACCATGATGTAGGAACACAGACATGCGTTCTGGGTACATAAATGTACAGTATGTCACATCTAGGATATGTGGCAGGTGGACACACCTTGACTAAATGTGGCCACTCCACTGCAGTAGGCCTCAGAACCATGTGATGCAGATATCTACCATTAAGCTGTTGAAGGGCAGGCTGCATAAATTGCTGTGAAGTTGTCACCTAACATGGATCACTTCCACTGTGGTGCTTGCTTGAGCAACTTTGGACATCTATGTCACTGGACATTGAACATTATATTGTGGCACTGTAGTTATGCTCCTAATCACCATCTAGTCAGTACCCTAGTGAAATCCTAACAACCCAGGAACAGAGGGCAAAATACATGCAAAAGTTAAATGTTTGCTCTGATTGCTAATCAAGGCATTTACATGGAGAAGTGTAAGTCATGCCTACAGAGCCTTGCTTGACATGGGACAACTATGTGGATGAATAAACATGCTGTGTCCTGCTTCTCATTATGAGCTTGGTACTAATGTTTTGCTTCTGCTGAGAGAAAAGGCATGGGTGCATGGTATCGCAGGAGGGAGAGTGGTTGTGGTAAGACCAGCATTAGTAGTAGCCAAGCATCAGCAATTCAGGGTACTCCTCTGCTTTTAGCATTCTTCACAAGGTAATTGTGTCATTTCAGTAGATACTGCTTGAGTAGTGTCCAACTGCAGAATAGCTGTAAAAGCAGCCTCCTTATCTTCACAGGGTGTACGTATCACCACCCCCTCCATTGTTTGCCTGTACTCTATACAGACACAGACACCTTGGATGACTATTTTTTTGGTCAACATGATAGAAGTAACTGCAATACATAGTTGAACACAGGGCAACTAACAAACAGTGCCAAGCACTGTACCCAGATGTCTCTATCATCTGATATTTAAAGCCATGATATCAGTTTCATGGAAATGATCAGTAACAATGTTGCACACCTACAGACACTGGACAAAACCCAGTTTGTTTTGAACAAGGGCAGATCATGCCTACCCTAACCTTTGGACCTCAGGGAGTGGGAAACTATGCAATGGATGAAAGGAATATGACACACTCCACCTACCATAGCCTGACAAGGTATTTGACTAGATTAGGTCATTAGGCATTGTTGACAAATTGTAGAGGTTATTTACAAACTAGTATGTAACTAGTATGTTAACCCTGTCTCTACTCTAATCTGCCTCTGAAAATATGTGTTCCCTCAGCTCTTATTTTTATTTCTCACAACTTATTTACTAAAGTTGCATATATTTGTACCATTTGTCTTTCTCACTCTGGGGTATTTTTATTAATTCTTAACCTGGACCTATGGTTACTTTGGATTTCTTCTATATTTTGTGGATTATACCATTATTCTTTGAAAATCTCTCTCTCTCTCTCTCTCTCTCTATATATATATATATATATATATATATATATGTGTGTGTGTGTGTGTATATATCATCATCTTTTTTCGGTTGTTCCCGTTAGGGGTCACCACAGCAGATCACCTGTTTCCATTTCTTCCTGTCCTCTGCATCTTGCTCTGTCACAACAACCACCTGCATGTCCTCTCTCACCACATCCATAAACCTTATCTTAGGCCTTCCTCTTTTCCTGTTTCCTGGTAGCTTCATCCTTAGCATCTTTTTCCCAATATACTCAGCATCCCTCCTCAGCACATGTCCAAACCAATGTAATTGTGCCTCTCTGGCTTTGTCTGCAAACCTTCCAACCTGGGCTAACCCTCTAATATACTTATTCCTAATCCTGTCCACCCTCATCACACCCAGTGCAAATCTTAACATCTTTAATTCTGCCACACCCAGCTCAAACTTCTGCCTTTTTGTCAATGCCACTGTCTCCAACCCATATAACATAGCTGGTCTCACTACCCTCTTGTAGACCTTCCCTTTCACTCTTACAGGTACTCGTCTGTCACAAATCACTCCTGACACTCTTCTCTACCCACTCCATCCTGCCTGTACTCACTTCTTTCCACCTTTGCCACCTCTACTCCTTGCATCCTCACCATTCCTCTATCCTCCCTCTCATTCACACACATATATTCTGTCTTAGTCCTGCTGACCTTCATTCCTCTTCTCTAGAGCATATCTCCATCTCTCCAGGGTCTCCTCCACCTGTTCCCTACTCTCACTACAGATCACAATGTCATCTGCAAACATCATAGTACATGGGGACTCCTGTCTGATCTCGTCTGTCAACCTGTCCATCACCATTGCAAATAAGAAAGGGCTCAGAGCTGATCCTTGATGTAACCCCACCTTCACCTTAAACGCATCCGTCACTCCCACCACAGACCTCACCGCTGTCACACTACCCTCGTACATATCCTGTACCACTCTTACATACTTTTCTGACACTCCTGTCTTCCTCATACAATATCACAACTCCTATCTAGGCACCCTGTCATATGCTTTCTCTAAGTCTACAAAAACACAATACAACTCTTTCTGACATTCTTTGTACTTCTCCATCAACACTCTCAGAGCAAAGATCGCATCTGTAGAGCTCTTTCCCGGCATGAAACCACACTGCTGATCACTAATCATGATGTCCCTTCTTAACCTTGCTTCCACTACTCCTTCCCATAACTTCAAGCTGTGACTGATCAATTTAATCCCTCTGTAGTTACTACAGCTCTGCACATCTTATTCTTAAAAAAAAAATATATATATATATATATATATATATATATATATAAATATTTATAAATTATAAATTATAATTATTTATAAATATATATATATATATATATATATATATATATATATATATGGATTCCTATTACAAGAACGAAGGTTCACTACTTCGAACTTGTAATAGGAAGCCTCACTTCTGCGAAAGTTCACTTTAATGAAAGTGAACTTTTGCGTAAGTGCACTTCACCGAAAACACTGCAGTACAGTGGAGGACATAAAAAACAAGCTATGTCCTCCACTATAGTGCAATAGTCATGGACCTTAGGGTTAGGGCATGGGTTAGGGTAAGGGGATAGTTAGCAAAGCTATCCCTTTACCCTAACCCATGCTCTAATCGTAAGGTTAGTGACTATTGCACCATAGTGGAGGACATTGCTATGTCCTTCACTGCCCTGCAGTCATCATGGACCTTAGGGTTAGGGCACGGGCCATGGTAGGGCTATCCACTTACTATGACCCATGCCCTAACCCTAAGGACCGTGAGTACTGCATGGAAGTTCAGTAGAACACCCATTCGTTGTACTGAACTTCGCGTAAGTGCACTTTCGATTAAGTGCACTTTCGCTGCAGTGAGCATTCCATGCACTATTTTGAATTAGTGAAAATTCGATCTAGTGTATGGAACCCATATATATATATATATATATATATATATATATACTCTTGTTTTGCTTTTTGCTGTTTATATTATTGTGCTTTGTAAATCTATATTTTATATCGTTAGTTTGTTTTTTGTTTTAACATTGGAGCTTTTCTCCGCAGGCCTCCACTGAAAATGGGCTCTCTATGGCTCAGTAAACTTTCCCAGAAAACTAATGTCAATAAATAAATGTCTGCAGGTGGTTAGCCAAGTGTCTGACAGTCATTAAGATAGCATAGGGTAGTCCACTGCTACAGTGAGGCAAGTCTCCAGTAAACTTCCTTCACAAATCATTCATGGACTACCCCTTCTAGCCATTCCCTTTTCTGCAATCACACCCACCGTCAATGACCTCTGAATGACTATGTTTGCAGATGATTGCAAATTAGGAGATGTCGCAGAATCCCACACAAAAACAACAGTTATCCAGGATGGGCTGACACACACAATCAGTTGTTCTCAGAGCAATTAACAAATAGTAAATGCCAAGGAATGCACAATACTATCATTTTGGATGTCATCCACCCCTGGAAAGCATCATATTGTCCACAAACTGCAAAGGGTTGAGCCAGTAGTCAGGCACTTATGGACACAGAGAGTGATCTCACCCTTGACGTTCACTGGTCGTTAAGATGCGGGGATTCATTCAACTTTATACAACCTACAGAGAAAAGTACAGCATGCAAATCTCAGACTGTGATTGTTATACTGTAGTTGGCACTTATCATATCTGTCATTGAGTGCAACAGCACCTTTGGCATGTCACTACACAGGCATATCCTACAAATGTAACAGCCACAGTCATTCCATAGAACACCAATACTTAGTGTACATAACATGTTATGCAGACCGTGTCAAGGCCATAAATATGTATTCTCTCTCCTACATGCTTTGGAGGGAAGGTGTATAGATGCCATACAGGGAGGAGTCAGATCCCACTGGGTACTACCTGCATATCCAAAAAAGTACTAACAAATGTATAACCTGTTCTACACAACTACACCTTCACTGTGGTATAAATAGTACATGCTGGAGAGACATGTATGTAACACAGACACTACACCATACATGTAACAGGCTCCTATCCATGTCAACCACACTTCTGCTGTAATGCATATCATGTGCAAGTCACACAATGGAATGCAAAGGAAGGCAATCATAACTAGTTTAGGACAAATTTATGTAATCCCCACAGGACAGTTTAGATTGTTCATCTCCCTTGGCACAACTTGTAGATGTGTCAGCTCCTGAAACCCTGCTGACACTTGTCAAGAGTCTCAGACCTTTTCAGAGATTAGAGATGTATGAGTAGGCTGAATGAAACCATTGTCCTTGTTAGCCTGTTATACACATATGAGCCTATGGAGCCATGCACCTATACTGCTGTACCTTTCTAGACACATTTTTCTTCTGTGCTGACATTCCATTCTGTGGTCTGATGTTTATGGTTTTATTGTCACAGAGTACCCAAAGGTGTCTATCACAGAATGCTGAAACAGAAACATAAACAGGTCTATAAGACACTTTTCATTGTATAAGTATTCAACCATTACAAATATCATCCACCGTACTGTACACAAAATAATGTGGCTTACTCATTACAAATGGTAGCATACTGTATCTGTCAGTGAGCAGTATAAGCTGGCAACTACCGACCAATAAGTCTGACCAGTCTGATCTGTAAGGCTATGGAGCGAATCATTATGGAACTCATAAATGGAGAGATTGGGAACCTCCAGTCGCTGGACCCCACACAGTTCGGCTTTGTCAAGGGTAGATCATGCCTCCTGAACCTGGTGAATTTCTTTGAGACAGTTACTCAGGCTATAGATAAGGGAAAGGAGGCACACACGGCTTACGTTGACCTTGCTAAAGCATTTGACACCATTCCCCATTCAGGTATTATTGATAAACTCACCAGCCTGGGCATAAACCCTTACGTCACAAGATGGATCACAAACTGGCTCTCAGACAGATCCCATAAAGTAAGAGTAGTGGGATCTATGTCCAAATCCAGACCAGTAATGAGTAGTATGCCTCAGGGCTCTGTCCTGGGGCCCCTCCTGTTTGGCATATACTTCTCAGAAGTACAGGCAAGCACAGAAGGGCTGTGGCTGACTAAGTTTGCGGAAGACTGCAAACTGGGTGCTATAATAGAGTCTCCAGCCGACATGGAAATCCTCCAGAAGGGCCTAAATGAGACTGATGCATGGTGTCAAAGCCATAGTCTCAAGGTAAATGCAAAAAATGCATAGTAATCCCCTTTGGAAAAAACAGACTACCCGCAAACTACAACATAGGAGGTAATCCCCTGAAATCTGAAGAAGAAATAAGGGATCTAGGGACCCAAGTAGATAGTCAGCTTTCCTTTGATAACCATGTTGCCAAAGTGGTTAGAAAATCCTTCTATGTGACCCATCTGATCATGAAAGGGTTCGCATCGAGATCTAAGGATGTAATGGTGCCCCTCTACTCTTCCCTCATCAGACCCATTATTGAGTACAATGCACCAATTGGAATGTACCTGGCTAGATATCTCCAGCAGCTGGAGAGACTACAGAGGCACCTAACCAAGAGGATTACTGGCCTCAAACAGTTGCCCTATGCAGCACATTTGAAAAAGCTAAGACTGTTCTCTGTTGCATACTGCTTTCTCAGAGGCGATCTCTGTCTAACGTACAGAGCCATGTCCAACCCAGAATTGTTGAATATGCTCCATCTTAGCAAAACCAAATCTACTCGAGCTACACGCTCTAGGGATATAAACCTCAACACAACAATGAATAGAACATGCTGGAGGGATAGATTTCCCTCGCAGAGACTTCCCTTACTATGGAACAGGGTCCCGATCTACATAAGACAGAGCCCCTCACTATCACTCTTCAAGAGGAACCTTGATGAGTGGATGGGTAACAGAAAGTACACACCGGGGATCACACCAACAGCACTACTAGATAGGGGCCAAGGGTACTAGCTGCTAGTACAAGTGTCTAGAGAACTACTAAAGGGGCGGTGAATACCACACAATGTGGCTGGGCTAATATATGCCTTTGGGCAGATAGCCCAGTACCAACCTATGAACCTATGAACCTATAAGTGTCATGGCAAAGGCAACACTCTATTAAACAAATACATAATAATTTATATAGTAACCCTGGGCATCAGACATATAGCTTCACTTCTCTGCATTGATGATGAGGATGACAGTGATGTGGCACAGGTGTCATCATTTACGCAGTGTGTTGTGTGGGGTGCAGAAAGCCTAGGCTAACCCAGTAGGTTGACAGCATGTGTGTGAATCATGAAGGGAAGCAGGCAAGATGGACATGGAAATGTGCCATGTGTGTCTGTAGGTGACCTTATTGTGAAAGTGGTGTGTGAGTGTGTGTGTGAAGGCAGTCAAGCTCAGTGCTAGCCCTACATGTGTGTATGTTGGACAGCTTTGAATGGTGCATGGTAAAGCTGACAGTTCACCATCTCCAACCCCGAATATGGGAACTGGCTCTGCCAGGAGTTGAAATAGCACCTCCATGCCCAAGGTCAGAAGCAGTGTTACTACATGAGAGAGACTGCTTTGAACTTGGACCAAGTCCTCCATGGGAATGCCCAGGACCATAAGCCCATGGCCTGCCATGTCTTGATGTGGACATTCTACCCTTAATGTACTGTAGTTCATCTGTAGGTGTAACAAATCTGGAGATCAATGGCATGTCATCATTACAGTTTTAAGAAAGGCTTAATGTTGTAATCTCCATTCCCCCAAAGTATATTCACACATATGCATCATGTTGTAAACAAAATGGTTACATACTCAATGGAGTACAATATTCTTTTGTTGATAGGTGCAGCTATATAAAGGTTGTGCCAATGAGTTCACCCTGTGAAGTAGCTCTCATACACAATGGTTCCTCTAGGTAGCTCTTTACCTTTTGAACATGATTCTCATTGCAAAGTGATTGCCGCTTAACCAAATTGTGCTTCTGAAATGCTAACTGCAGACTACACAACTGATTTGCAGTATAATCAACCAATGACATGCAACCACTAAACAAGATATAGGCCTTGATGTAGATTACAACCCCTGTCTCATATCTTGTGCTGGAAATTAAACTACTGGGGGAAGATACTACATCATTGCACAGAGTACATCTGTACCAACTACTTTTTACATAGACATGCGTGTGCTACAGGCTAAAACTGAAGCAGAAGCTGATGCTGCAGTCAGTAGGCATAGGCAGAGAGGGTGAATATTTTGGAAGACAACAAGCCTTAGCCCATTCATTCCAGTGGAGCACAGGACATTTGCATTATAACATCCAATGGGTGGACCCTATGTCTTTTGACAAAATCAAATTATGCCTCACTAAGAAAATCCATATCTCTGGAACCATAGAGGTTATGAAAGAAGTATGAATAGCAAACTCTTCAGCACAAACTATTTTTTATAGTGGTAGTGTTCTTTAGAATCTTGGTCATATACTGAACTTTATAAGTCACAGTAAACACAGTCCCCCAGACTTAGCAAGGTCTGCACGGTGTACAGGAATAGTGCAAGAGCTGCTGCATGTAATATGGCCAACGAGCGATCCAGGAACGAGTTCCTGGGATGTGCACGAGCACTCCTACACTATTCCTGCATGGATAGCATTGCTATATGCTAATAACCTCATTTACTGGTGAAAACCATGCAAATGAGGTGAATTAGTGATCCAGGAAGCAGGCAGGCGTCGGTGCAGGAATAGTGTAACGTGCAGAAATGTATTTGGCTACTAACCGAATACATTTCTGCAAATTACAAAATGGAAGCATGACAGCTCCAAAGAAAGCATTTATTCAATGTAGTAGGAATTCCAATGGCCAAATATATGGCCATTGGTATGAGAAGTAGTTGCAAAATTATAAAAAGATAACTTTTATTTTTTTTGTCTGATTTCAGACATTTAAGCGTAGGGCAGCGGTGTGCAAATGGGATCAGCCCAAAAATAAGAAAAAAAAAGTTGGAAATAACCTTTTAAACCCAAATTAGCATTTTGCCATAATAGTCAATGGCATGCATAAGACAACAATACCAGGGAATAGTGGTTGCTAAGGGGGAAGGCTCAGTGTGAGTGTGGTAACTAGGAATTAGCATTCTGTTTTATGCAAATGAGGGGACTGACACTGAATCATAGATTTCCTCTCAATGTTAGCTTGCACCCAACCGTGTTGGTGCAGCAACACCATTATATAAGTATAAGAGGTAAATGACCTCATAAGAGGGAGTGTCATGCATGTTGTTAGGTTATTGGAGCTCTGTGGCCAATATTTGCCCTTAGCTAAGCACAGCTAAGGAAGGGGGTGTGTCTGAGGCTGCCAAGCAGTGTTTACATTGCCTAAATTGGTGTGTGGACCACACACCAGGTTTTAAACAAAAAAAAAAAAAAAAAAAACAAAAACAAAAACCAGGAAATAGCACCTCTGTTCACATCTGAGCACTGGGTATGCACGCAGTGCCTTCGGGCTTAAATTGGAAGGCAATGGGAAGGGAAATCAGCAGTAGGAAGGCAATCAAGAAGAACTAGCATAGCTGGCAGATGAAATATATCAGAATCAGCCAATTACACATGGAACAGCCTAGCACACTACTATAAACTATGCAAACACCTTCCAGTCTGTTTTTACCCACAAACTCTACACCACCAATGTACACAAAAGGAGAAATTTTACCTGACAAAACTAACAGAATGTTAGGGGCTGCCATTGCAGTCATACATCAATATGTGCAAAAGTCTGAGGGCGGTGAGGATGTGAATGCTGATGACCAACCCACAGTGAGGAAAAGGAGAAGTGTGTACAGACTCAGAGTAACCTACCAGGGGCTACATGAGCTGGAGATAGTAGAGCGCTATAGGGAGGACAGGGACATTCTACAGCAAATTGTTGAACTGTGCTGGCTACAACTCACACACAGAACCAACAGAGGGGAACTCATCACAGTGGATATCAAAGTATGTGTAGGCTTAAGAATACTAACCACAGGTACCTTCCAAAGGGCAACTAGGGATATCATGGGGAACTACACCAGTTCCTGGATGCCATGTCAGCACATGCTGGTGAACACATATATTTCCTCAACACCCGTACAGCATTGACCAGCAATATGTGTCTCTTCCACCAAATAGCAGAATGTCCTGAGGTAGTCGGTGCTATATAATGCATGCACATACACATCAAAGCACCACCCGGTGAGTGGGTAGGGTCTACATAAATCACAAGGGCTTTCCCTCCATCAACTGCCAGGATGTGTGCAATGCCCAGGATATTATCTTGAATGTGTATGCTGGCAGCCCTGGAAGCTATCATGACTTCCCACATCTGGCATATGATACAGCTGTACCATTCATTTGCAAGTGGGGACATCCCATATGACCAGCTAGTGAGGGATGCTGGTTATGCACTGGAGCCGTGGCTTATGACACCCATCAGAAATGCACACACACCCGAACAAGAACTCCATAAAGAAGCACACTCACAAACTAGAATCATAATAGAGCATGTGTTTGGGATGGTCAAGTCACGATTCCGCTGCCTGGACATATCCTGTGGAGCCTTGCAGTACTCTCCAGCTACATGTACATAAATGTTCATAGTATGTGCCGTGCTACACAATATGATCCAGCGGAAACACCTGCACCAGGAACAGCACTGGACAAGGTCACACTGCCCCCCACCATTGCCAAGGCCATCACAGACACAGAGGGACTCAGAGGAGGAACAGCCTGAGCCTGCCCATGTAAGCAGAAGGAGGCATGCCCAGTATGCTCAGACTTTGGCAAAGAGGCAACACATAGCACATACACTGACATGGTAGAGATCCAGGCAATGACACCTCTCTCTGACTCGCACATACAGTAAAATGGATGCCAAACATGACACTTCCTGTGCTTTACCATGTATAGGGAGTGCACTATGTGCATCCAACATAGTCAGTCCTTCAGCACTGTCCTCAGTACTGGTACAGTCACAAGGTAAGTCACTCTTCCTATCATTTGCTGAATGGAGTAGTATGTTCTAATAGTTGTATCTATGGTATGGACTTGAGCATGCAAGGGAATCGGGTGGCTGAATGGGATGGCAGCAGATAGTGGATACCTATATGGGCAGCATGAAATCCCTAACAAATACCGGTGTCAACAAAGTAGGCAGTACTAGACAAGGTGACACATCCCTCTACAATACATGTGGTGGCCCAAATGTGTGTCCATAGGACACACACATGCATGTCAGTGAGGCACACATACCCACCACCAGCATCAGCTAGCAGGACAGGTGTAGATGACCATAAAGAAAGGCTGGGCTAAGGCCTTCAATTGACTGTGGTTAACAGCCCCCTCCAGACCTACACAGACAGATTACAACAGGTCTGGCAGTTGTATGTTATTTCTGAAGGGTAAGAAGTCTGAAACTGAAATGTAGACCAATAAAACCTAAGATCTGTACTCTACTGATATGCCTCCAGTCTGCATGATATGTCAGAATACAAAATGAAATGGAAGCCAACAGAGTACCAAAAATACCACTACAGTAATAACAAATGTTTAAAGTCATCAGATGTGCCCCCCACAAGCCTATGTAGAAATGCAGTAACATGTACATGTGGGTTTAAAAGCAGTGGAGTACAGATTACCTGAGCTAGCACAGTCTACAGGATATATTGTTGCACGTGTACAATATGCAGGGGCCCATGTGTTAGGTTGTTGTGTGTTCAATATTGTCTGGAAGTGGTCAGCATGTAGGCATGGAGGGTTGTGTCTCGGTGGCCTATGGCCAGTACTGTTGATGACAGGGCCATGTTCCAACAACTGCAGTGCCAACCACAATGCTTCTCAGCAATACCCATGTCAGCAGTTGTCCATACTCACTGTCCAGATGTCAATATCTGTCACTGTCTGAAAGATGGATATGCCCTGAATGTGGGCACATACATACACACAGTACACAGGTGGAAGTACTCTAGACAGAGTACATAAAATGTAACTGTCAGCTACACACACCATTGGAATTGTACATACAGGTTAGCAGCACATTAGTTGTCTGTGTAGTATGGAATACTGATGTAGTCTGGCCGATCAATGGCAGACTACAAAAGGCACATTTATAAAGTAATGAGAGACTGCCTATGTCCCTGCACAAGGCAGCATAAGGGGAATATCCCATGTATATCTGTGAGTCAGCTGCAAAAAGCTTCCATATCACACATGCACTCAGCTCAACCCACCATCAGCCACATGTTTATCACAGGTCATATCCTTGCTGTTGGGAATGAGTACAGTATGACCCCCAACTCTGTATGGGAATACCCACAGAATGCAGCATTCTGAAGAGGTGTCCCATGCAGGTGTGTCCCTAGCTGTAAGCAGCACCTTGCCAACATCCAGGCCATTGGATTAATATGGACAGGAACTATTGCCATTAACACCTTGCATGCTTACCCTGTCACCCCAGGGGAATCCAGTGGCGTGCAGCCTAGGAATGTAGGAGAGACAAAATGCACTGGCCTGCTACAGATGGCCTGCATCACTACCAAATGGCCTACAGCCCTCTGTCAAAAGCCAACATAACACAGTCAAGAGAACACAAATGCAAGGCCATGTAGACAAATCCCAGTAGCATGCCCATCATGTCCTACTGCAGGAACTGTGGACCAACCCCTAAATACCGCTGAGATGAAGGGACAACTATAGGTATACTTCTCAGATATCACTCACATAATGTTCGCAAGAGGATAGAATAACAGAGTGGGGGGCATAGAATCATGGAAGTCATGGAGTGTGTGAAGTCTGAAACTTTGATGTGTGCCTCTACTACCCCTGCCTGCAAACCCAGTAATGGGTGGCTGTAAACCTGATTGTAAAACACAATGTGAAGGGGAACTGGCCAGATATATGAGCCCTGCCTCTGGGTAACCTGGGTAAATCTGTACAGCTGAGAGGTATGACCACAGCAGGATATGGCCATTCTGTTACATCAATATATGAAAAAGAAGGGGATCATCAGCTACCATAGTACCAAGGTGCTGGACCATTTACAGAGACCCATCAGCAAGTGTCTGCAACTACCCCTACAGAATGGCATGATTGTGCAACAATATGTAGGCTGCAGACCACAATACTGGACATGGCTTCATTCATCTTGTATTTCCAAGGAAATAACTGTGAGCAAATAAGTATATCTGTCAGTAGTTGCTGGCATAATATATCACAGTATAAAACAGTACATATATCTGAATATCTCGGCTAACACCAACCATGTAACACAAGCAGCGCAGACACAATAGTTACAGTATCCCACTATCTGTCACCAATTGTTAGTCCATATTGTCCACCTATCTACAGATATCCTGCAGAAACAGGTTGCTAGCTTCAGGTGTAGAACACCAAACCCTGAACTGGAGTACAACCTACCTGGAATGGGTTCACACACTCAATACAGAAGGTCATACTGGGCATGCTCCTACACTTAAGAGAAATGAAGCCCATGTCTGACAACACAGTGGACTATGCATATCTGTCAGTTGCAGATGTCTGTACAAACACACCACATTGTACACTATTCATGCTTTGCACACACATTGGATAGGAATACTCACACATATCCAAAGTCAACACACTATAATATGTCAAACATACACAGACTGAGATGTGGGGAAGAGAGAGACAGACAGTGACAGAGGGATTTCCATTATGAGGCCTGTCCCACCCACCACACATCTAACTGGCTGATATCATATGATATGCTGATTTCAATCACTGTAGACATCCCTTTTGTTAGCCCTCAGCCCTATAGTGTCTGTGGTGCTTGTGATAACTGTGTAACACGATAGTTCAAATCAGTATTCATCTAGGATTTGTGTACCCAGTCCTGTCAAATGTAAAGTTGTGTGTGACTGAGTGTGTGTGTGTTTCCAGAGGATTGGTTTATGGCCCATTCACACACACTGCACTTCCCATTGCCCATGTCAGCACTCCTGCTGATGTCAGTCACCTTGAAATAACCCTCTGGCCAAGTATCAGCCCTATAAGCTGTGTGATGCCTGTGATATGTATATAATACTGTAGTGTAGAAAACTAGTTAGGTAGGACTTCTAATCCCAGTCATGGTAATTGTGAAACTGTGTGTGTGTGTGTGTGTGTGTGTGTTTTGTGGAGATGAATGATTTTGAGGCCATTCACACCCACTGCACCTCCCATTGCCCTACTTTAGCATGCCTGCTGATGTCAGTCACCTTGAAATAACCCTTTGAATATGTACCATCCCTATAAGCTCTGTGGTACTTGTGATAACTGTGTAATACTATAGTGTAGCATACTATTTAGGTAGGAGTTCTAATCCCAGACATAGTAACTATGAAACTGTGTGTGTTTGTGTGAGAGAGTGTGTGCGTGTCTTTGATGATACCTGATTTTATGGACATTGACACTTGCAACTCTCTCCTTACCCCTCCTTTAGTGCTGCTGCTGATGTTACTCACCTTCAAAGATATCTTTGGACAGTTCTCCAACATATAAGCTCTGTGGCACTTGCAATAACTGTGTAATACTATAGTGTAGCATACTAGTTAGGTAGGAGTTCAAATCCCAGACATGGCAACTGTGTGTGCTTGTGTGAGATAGTGTGCGTGCGTGTGTGTGTGTGTGTGTGTGTGTGTGTGTGTGTGTGTGTGTGTGTGTGTGTGTGTGTGTGATGATACCTGATTTTATGGACATTGACACTAACTACACTCTCCTTACCCTTCCTTTAGCACTGCTGCTGATGTTACTCACCTTCAAAGATACCTTGGTACAGCTCTCCAACATGTAAGCTTCATGAAACGTGCCATAAATGTGGAACAATGTAGTAGCAGTAGCTACAGAGGTATGGGTTTGGATATCATCCGTGGCAAGTGTTTGTGTCTGTACATATGTATGTCTGTACCTCAAAGATTTTGGCCCCATTTGCACCCATTACACATCTCACTGCCTGACTTTAGCAGTCCTGCAGATATCATCGACTTTAGAAGTACCTGTTGCCAACCCTAAACCATGCAAGGTCAGTGGTGCATGTAGTAAATGCGTAACATAATGGTCCATAAAGATTGTTAGATAGAGGTTTGAATCTCACCCCTGGAAAATGTGTGTAGGGTAAAATTATTTTTGGGATCTCTCACCCACTACATCACCCAATGCCAGTATTTACAAGGGCTGGTGATGTTCCTCACCTTAGAAGTACCTTGGGACAACATCCATCCGATAAGCTCTGTGGTGTATGTGATAAATGTGGTACGCTATAGTAAAGCTAGATAGGGGTTTGGATCTCAGTCCTGGCAAGTGCATGTGTGCGTGTGTGTTTGTGTGTGTGTGTGTGTGTGTGTGTGTGTGTGTGTGTGTGTGTGTGTGTGTGTGTGTGTGTGTGTGTGTGTGTGTGTGTGTGTAATTCATCACTATCCTGTGTGGGGCTTGCTGTGATTGTGTACTAGCAGGATCCATTGTGGGGTGAGTTTTGCTAAATTATTATGTTGAGACCTACTCTATGTCGCAATGTCCACCTTACAAGGCCAACAGATGATGTACACCAGAGAGGTTGGTGTAGACAATCCATAGCCCTACATGTGACAGCATGGATTGGTGAACAATATAGGCAACCCTTCTAATACTCAGAGAACAATCTCCACCCATGTCTCACACTTGGCTAGGTACATAAACACACTTGTTTAGGCAACAACCACTATATTGGTAGTTCCCTGCATACTGCCTCACTGATAGTCACCACGGTATGATTCCAGTGGACTACATGCCTGTTGACCACAACAGTGCCACTGACATTAAAAAGTACTTTGATTTGTTACATCTTCGGACTGTGTGTTATCCAGCAAGTAAAAGGACATGGCACCCTGTTCCATCCTCTCAGTAGACAAATAAATCAGTACAGTAGCACTTTTGCCATGTTCCCCACTGGACGCCTACAACAACTGTAGAGTCTGCAAATGTACACCACAAAGGGAAAACATCCTTTATACACCTGCCCTGTATGGACAGATGCCACTAACTCCACTGAATACCCATATCATGCTGTCAATGTAGGTACAAGCACAACCTCGGTTACATAGCCAGATCTCACCAAATGAGGTCAGGAATGCTACATCAGAAGATAATCTGTCCATATAACATGCCCCAGAGATCTCAAGTACACTTCCACACATCAAAGAACATGCATGTGGGACATGTGCACAATGCAGACACTGTCTATGATAGGGAATATAGATCCACATACATGGGGAGCAGTGCACATCTCTGGCCACCCACAATAGTAACCCAGATGCGTGGATGGCGAATACAATACTCACCCCTGGGGACCACTCCAGGGACTACACCCTTGAGCCACACTGCAGACTATTGTCATGTAGGCTGATGCCAAGGTATTCCCTTGGCCTAGCCTTGTAGAGCCTTCAGGCCCATTCACCTACTACACACCTATGAAGCAATGAACCTATGGATCTCAGTCCTGGCAAGTGTGTGTGTGTGTGTGTGTGTGTGTGTGTGTGTGTGTGTGTGTGTGTGTGTGTGTGTGTGTGTGTGTGTGTGTGTGTGTGTGTGTGTGTGTGTGTGTGTGTGTGTGTGTGTGTGTGTGTGTGTGTGTGTGTGTGTTTGTGTGTGTGGAGATGAATGATTTTGAGGCCATTCACACACACAACACCTCCCATTCCCTACTTTAGCATGCCTGCTGATGTCAGTCACCTTGAAATAACCCTTTGGCCATGTTTTTAGCCCTATAAGCTCTGTGGCTCTTGTGATAACTGTGAAATACTGTAATGTAGCAAACTAGTTAGGTAGGAGATCTAATTCTGGTCCTGCCAACAGTGATAATGTGTGTGTTTGTGTGAGAGAGTATGTGTGTGTGCGTGTGTGTGTGTGTGTGTGTGTGTGTGTGTGTGTGTGTGTGTGTGTGTATGTGTCTTTGTTGACAACTGATGATTTTGTGGACATTCACACTTACTACACTTCCCTTTCCCCTCCTTTAGCACTGCTGTTGATGTCACTCACCTTCAAAGATACCTCTGGACAGCTCTCTAATCTGTAAGCTCTGTGGTGTGTACAATAACTGCGTAACACTGTAATAGCAATACATAGCCAGATAGGGGTTTA
The DNA here is from genome assembly GCF_019279795.1 of Protopterus annectens. Taxonomy (NCBI): domain Eukaryota; kingdom Metazoa; phylum Chordata; order Ceratodontiformes; family Protopteridae; genus Protopterus; species Protopterus annectens. The sequence continues at coordinate 1,109,451,527 of NC_056725.1, forward strand.
AAACTTAGTAATGGTAAGTGTATGTGCGTGTGTCATCAGTATGTTGTGTGGGTGTTAGGGTGATTGTGTAATGACAGGATCCATTGCAGTGTGGGTTTTTCTACATTATTATATTGAGGACCTATATGTTCCAATGTCCACATTATAGGCCGCCAGTTTTCAAACACTGTAAAAGTAGTTGTAGACAATCCACAACCATAAATGTGGACTGCCATGTGCAATTACTATGTGGCAGTATGGATTAGTAAACAATATAGGCAACCATTATAACACCCAGATAAGACTCTCCACCCACAGAACATACACAAACACACTTGGCTCTTTCCCCCGTCCTTTCTTACTTTCTCTCTATCTCTCTCTCACTCTCTTTCTCTCTCTTTGGTAGACGTGGAAAAATACATCTGTCTTGCATGGGCAGCAGCTTGACTTTTGTAGGTAATGATCATGATCAGCTGATGGCCTGTGCATGAATTGGAGTCCCCCACATGCTAATTGCATGTGGAACAGCTGTGGTGTCATTCCTATAGCAAAAGGCATGGAAATACATTCCTATAACTAAGAACTGCATGTGGATGTTGGCCCTTTTCCTTCACTGTGAGCAGGACTTCATGTGGGTGTTTGACAAACAGCATCACAGAGGGTAGTTGGAAATACCTCTTACAACATACACTGTAGAGACAGGCCAACAAACAGGAGGGGGATGTTCCAGACATGGGGACATAACGTAAGTATTGCTGTTCTACACTTGAAGTAATGTTGGTTTAACAGGGTTTGCGTGGATATGGCTGTTCTGCATTATTTAAATTCTGGCATGACAGTGTTATGTGGTTGAGGAAATTCTCACCTGTAGGGCTATCTGCAGACTGGCCAGAGTTTGGAGTCTTAGATGTGGTGTGTTACTCACACATTTCCTGTCTTTAGAAATGCATTGGCATACTCTGATGATTGCAGTCAGTAAATGGTGACATCCATGTGTGTTACTGTCTTCATATCCCTCAGAAGAGATATTTCACAACAAACCTTGTTACACCAGCAGCTTTCTTAGTTTATCACTGCAATATGTCAATATTGGCCCTGTGTTTGTGCCTCTGTCCCCCAAGTTTGTCATCCTTTGTCCATATGTCATCCAGTAAGAGGTGCATATGTACAGTATATCATTACTGACATCATTCCTGATAACAAGTCAGTGATATATCAGATAGCCAGACATGTTATGCATAGTAGGTCTTATATTTGAGGACAAAACCTGGACATTCTGTTGCATACTGTACAGTAGTGAGGTCTGTATACTTATGGTGATTGTTAACAGAGTGTCAGTATTGTGTAGTGGTGCATTGTGAACATGTTACTTGTCCTGTGTACAGACTGTGGTAGATGTCAGTGTTCTTGGCCCTGTTCTATCTGACATTGCATGCTGCTCCAGTTTTTGGTACCCTATCAGCATATATGTTTGTAGGGCCAGACTGAGACATGTCCCATACCACAGTCAAGCATCAGACTACACTGTGAATTGGGCCAGTATATGTAGGGTTAGTGTGTGAGTGTAAAATATGAGGATGGTTTTGTTCACACAGTCCATATACTGTAGTATTAATTAGGCTTACCATAATGTGACTGACTGTGTTGAGATTGGTTGTGGGTATGCACTTTCACACTGGTGTCTGTTACTCCATGCTGTTACATGCCTTTAGTGCCTGCTATATTTGCAATTACATGTGTTTTCCCCCAGAGGAAACGTGGGCTAATGTTGTGGCAGTCTGCCAGTAGTTTAGACAGTGCTTGGTGACATGCCTAGTAGCTCAGTTTATTTACCAAGTGTGATGTTATGTCCAGATATTTGTCAGATGTACTGTTGCCTGGCCACCATATGTGTTGTGTATTTCTGAAAAAGCAGTGGGATGCTGTGAAGATGTATGTCACTAACTAGTGGGAAGTATGTGAGCTTGGGACCTCTGCTCCTCCAGTTAATATGTGTTAGGACAGACAGGAGGGTGTGAATGGATCAACTGTGTGAGCTTATCTACTCCAGTATTTGTGCCATATCCCCCTTTTCATGGCTGTAAACATCCCCTTTGTCAGGCTTGGTCCACATGTCTTGCACTAAGAAGTTCTGTATATACCTCTGGATTGATGAGATTGTTTAAGACTGTCCACGTTTATTGGTCATATTTCTGCTTTATTCCACAGGATCATTACTGTGATTTGTGTGGTACTTCACTATGATGATTTTATTATGTCTGTTAGTAACTGATAGCGTACATGTCAGTATCAGAAGCGCCTTCCTACACAATATGTCTGTTGACACAACCCCTGTTATTGTAGCAACATTCTACATTTATAACTGCAATACTTACATTACGTTCCCTTGCACTAAGAGGTTATGAGTGTTGGTGCTGTATTTGCATACATATATATATATATATATATATATATATATATATATATATATATGTGTGTATGTACATGTATACATATATCTACATATGTATACACACACATATATATATATATATATATATATATATATATATATATATATATATATATATATATACATATACTTATGTGTAAACATGAGTGTTGTATATACCTTCTCAGATGTATCCCACCATATTTATCTGATATGTGTATATTTAGATATAAAAACATGACTGATTCAACACCATTTTCATTAACAAGTAGTAAACAATTGTAGTAGTCAAAGCAGTTGTTCACTACAATTCAGTACGTGTACTGAATGATATATTTGAACAAGCAACAGACATTAGGAAAGCTCAGATGGCTTAATGGTTAGGTGCTGCGACAATAGTCTACAGGGTCCTGTGTTCAAGACCAGCAAGGCCTGTTGCTGCTAGGCAGAACAAGTACTATTAGATACCGAGTGGTTAAGGCAGTTTTCAGCAGGTTTAAGTGGGTTTGCTCAGTGCTAACATATGTTTAAATGAAAAGGCACTTACACTGCGTAGGCTTTGCTTACCACTGCGCAAACCTGCTTAGCATTTACATTTAAGCAATGCTAAGCATAACTCAGCCCTGGCAACCAGTGATCACATTCCAGTCTGATAAAATAGCAGGGTAATGACATCTTTAATAAGTGTATTTAATTCCATGTACATAACATGCTTTTGCATTACAGTAGCAAGGGGTCTGAGTATACTGTATGGGACACCTCAGTATACATAGCTTATACCACAATCTTTTCTCTTTGTATGTGTTTCATACATGGGTAGTATCCCAGTTTATATGCAGTCACACTTGCATGTATTGTATCATTACTTTACTACTTTTAACAGTGCTTTTCCAAGTAAAAGTAGATTGCAGATTGTAGCATTGGAACCAAACACCCCTACATGCAAAGCTGGACTCTGAGTACTGACTATCATGTTCTTGGTGTGTGAGCTGTATGTTATTTAGTATCTCCCAGTGGATATTGATCTGATGTGTGGATATTAACTGTAAACTACTATGTGTTTAGGACATGTCATTGAGGGCTGCTGTCATGTAGTAATGGCATACCTATCAGTGTCAGATATCTGTCTGTCAAAATGTTCATTCTTATGCATAGCCTGTTGTCTAGCTAATTTCTGTCTGTCCTCTGTATAGATGTGCAAATGTCAGGTATCCATCTTGGTTTACAGGCAATCTCTGATTGGCTGACACTGACATGTATGCCCAGCTGTGTTATGAATGCCACAGCTAGGAAACCACACCCTGTATGCACCACATGCCATGGATACCTCAACCTGACTACCACAGTCAACAGAGCATGCTTGGGTACAGGTATCTAACCCAGACACTGGCCATGTTATGTAATATGTGTTGCATACATGTCAATTGAAGCACCTCACTGGCCCTCTGTAAGAGAAAACCAGATGATTGGATGTTGAATTTAACTGTCACCCTGGGGATCACTCAAGTGGCATCAGTTGATAGATGGCCTGCAGAAAAATGTCAGGTGGTCAGGTGGCATGATACCAGTGTACCCATATGCCCTACTCTTTTCATCTCTCCATGGACATTAGCCTGGTACACACCTCAAAACACCTGCACCTATGGACCTCAGTACTGACAAATGTGTCAGTGTGCATTACTGAGAATAACAGTGTCTGTGTGTTTGTAAATTTGTAGTTGTAAATACTCTGAGGGCCTTCTCACCCACTACAGCCCCATTGCTATACTCAGAAATAGCTGCTGCTGTAGTTCACATCAAATGTACCTTGCTACACTCTTCACCCTATGGGCTACCTGGAGCTTGCAATACCAGCATAACACTGTTCTACAAATGGGTAGATAGGCGTGGGTTACCCTCTGAGTCCTGGCAATTGCATATGTGTTTGCATTTGTGTGTGAGTGTGCATATTTGTAGGAGACAACATTTTGAGGCCACAGTCTCCAAATACAATAAACCTTGCCATACATTATAAGGGAAAGTGATGTTACTGACATTAGGAGAGCCATGACAAACCCTCACCCTACTATTCCTGTGGCATATGCAATAAATGCATATCCCTGTAGTAGCACTGACTAGATAGATAAGGGTTTGTATTGCAGTCCTTATCAATGTGTGATTGTGGGTATGTCAGAACATTATCATGGGTTTCAATGAGTACAATATCCAATCTGGGGTGTGGGCACCGGGTATACTGTCTTTACACCATGGTACCCAAGTACACGTCCTGTGGTCCACTGTATGAGGACCACTGTCACCATCAACCATACAGGTAATTGATTACACTACCCAGCCCAAAGATGCATATGTTCTGTGCAAAAACACTGTAACAGAATGGACTCACTGACAAGGTAGTTAGCACTGCTAAACCCAGGTCTGTCAAATGTGTCTTTGACTGTATGTGTTTGTCAATGTGTATATGACAGTATGTCAAACTATGTATTGTTCATTAACACTCAGTACATCCCCCATTACCATACTGTACAAGGTCTGGTGATGTTCTTCACTTAACAGGAAACTCGGGACACACCTCACCATAAAAGCTATGTGGTGTGTGCAATTAAGGCCGCACACATTAGTAGCAATAAGTACCTAGGTAAGGGTTCTACTCTCAGTGTTGCCAAGTAAGTGTGTGTGGGTATGTGAAGGGATCTAATTCAGTTTGCTGAAAATATATGTCCCAGGAGATCATTTGTCCAAGAACTAACTGGCAAAAGGTAACATTTTAAAGCAATCATCTTGTGGAAATACATTCAATCAAAACTCATAGTGGATGTGTAAATGACCTCTTCCCCAATGTACAGCTGTACAGTGATACTGGAGTTGGTATATATACATGGGTGTGGTTGATGTGGGCACAGCCATCCCCATTGGGGTTATTGTTGTGCATATCCCCCTGCTTAGTGTGCTGTTATACTGTACAGTTTATGTTAACAGGTTAAGTAGTTGTTAATCCCACTATGTGTGTTTCTACACCACCCCACACCTTCCAAAGTGGGGGGCTGTGCCACCCACATCAGCACACCTATATTTACCAACTCCAGGATTGCACTACATTGGGGAGGAGGACATATACTATGCCAGTACTATTGTCAATGACATTAAACTGGCGGACTGATTATTTACTGATGTGAAGTTTTGGCAACTTTGTCTTGGTGGAATTACATAGGCCAAAATGAGTTCACTGCAAAATGAAGTACATCCATGTGAACAGTATTCTCTTTGTATTGCATCAATGCCAGAGCCTCTGTGTGTGTGTTATTCACAAACATTTGGTGTGTGCCACCCAGTACACTTACCATTATCCACTGCAGAAGAGCTGCTTACATCAGCCACCATGCACTCACCTTTATACACCCCTCAGACCTATCAGCCATGTTGCACATGCAGTAACTATTATGCAGACCTGTTACATGTGTTCCGCTGTACCCAGGATATGACACAGTCAATGTGTCCCCACAGTGCCACACCCCTTTTAGGAAAGAACAGCAGACCAACATCCTACTGACACATAGACACCTAGAACACAAACAGAATACATTATGGATACCACAATCAGTCAGTGTTAATAACAACTATAATGCATCATGGCTGGACAGCTACACACCCTGATATGAAAGCACTGATCATTCCAGCTGAAAACACATTAAACAGCATTACAGTGTTAAACCTTAGTACATTCACCCTGTGCATTAGAACCATATTAGCATGTCCCTGTATCGGGGTCTATATTATAACATCAGAGTTTTAAAACTTCGAATGTTATAATATCGAACCTTTTAGAACAAAAGCTGACAATAGCAAAGCCTTGGAACATTGAAATTTTGCCTAGGGTAAGATTTTGGTGGTCCGTTCCATGGCTTCGCTATTTACAGCACTGTGTTGCGATGGTTATGGACCAGGTTTTGGGAAGTGAGTGAACGTAGGTTACGGATTGGATTCAGGTAAGTGCGGTGTGATGGTTATGGACCGGGTTAAGGTAAGTGATCAAACAGACTGGGGTAACGTGAGTGCTGCAGTAGTTACGGACTTTAGGGTTAGGGGGCGGGTGAGGTGAGTGTGCGATAGTGACAGACTGTAGGGTTAGGGGCTGGTTAAGTGAGTTAGGGTTAGGGAGTGGGTGAGATGAGTGTGTGAGAGTTACGGACCTTAGGGTTAGGGTTTGGGTTAAGGTAAGTGGATAGATAGTAGTGTATGTACAGTTTAGTGTAGGGTTAGATGTAGGATTTTAAGTGTATGTTTGTGGATTGAAGTTGTTTTGGTATGCTTGTGTTGTGTGTGTGTTTGTTTCTTGGAACAGCAAATTTTTTCCATGGGAAAAAATTCGCTGTTCTGAGTGTTTGATGTTATGATTGTTCAACTGAAATGGGTCGATATTATAACATTCGAAATTTTGAGCATTCGATGCTATAATATAGACCCCCTGTATCAATGGTATGGATGACAGGGATGTGGCACAGGTATCATCATATGCACAGGGTGTATTATGTGTTTGCCAGAGGCCTAGGCTGGGCCATTTGGTTGACATCATGTGTGTGGTTTAGGGGGTTCTTTATTACATGGGCTTGTTAGACGTGGTGTGTGTAGATATTGAGGTGCCCTAGTTGTGTTGGTGATGTGTGTGTGTGTGTGTGTGTGTGTGTGTGTGTGTGTGTGTGTGTGTGTGTGTGTGTGTGTGTGTGTGTATGTATGTATGCACACATTTCTGCTATGTGGCTGCGCTATACAGGAGGTTGTTGGACAGCTGCAGACCATACATGGCCGGGTGTACATTTCACCCTGTCTGGCCATGATCATGGAAACTGTGCCTGACAGAGGTTCCACAGGAACTACCTGGCAGAAGCCCAGATATGGTACTCTCCCCTGATGATGACACTTGTCCGCTGGATCCATGTCCCTCTTGGGACTAGCCAAGACCATGTGCATGTGGGCTGCTGTGTTGTGGTGTGGACAGCACCCCCTGCAGTGCTGTTTCTGGTACTGCCACTACGAGAGCGGCTCTGAGTTGTTGCACATCCATGGAGACTTCCACCTGTTGGTGTTGCTGACCTACATCCAAGTGGCCAATGCCCTACTCACACCACATGCTCTACCACAGACACCACACGGTCGAGAATTCCCACCATCTCACCCAGGGGTCTATCCATGACCTTTGCAAAATAACAGTGGGCCCCTGCAAGGTCACATACAGCAGAAAGAGTAGCCCTCTGGAGCCTCAGATTATCTCGGGTGTAATGTTCCATATGTGTCTGTGCCTCCATGATGGGCCAAAACATGCATCTGGTGACACCTGCTGTGGCACTTCTGCCAGGGGCATGATAGTCAGCAGCCCTCCTATGAGCACCCCTGCACATCTGCCTGTGTGGTACCTCGCCAGTCATCTGGCTATGGCTGCTGTGTACAGACACAGTTGCCATAGTCACCACACTTTCCTGTCCCATGCTACCACCCACTAACTGTTCCTCATTTATGGCCACTGGTGATGGGGTATATATGGGCATTGTGACTATGAGTGGGGATGAGGTGGATAAAAGTGGGATGTCAACCAATGGCACATATTCAGCCCCTGATAACCCTACCTGTGCCTCACTATGCCTATCATAACTGTCAGAGTCTGCATGGACACTGACATCAGTTTGCCTGAAGGAGAGACCCTGACCCACCTCGCCACCTGTGAGGGGCAGACAAGAAATGTAAATTAAAACCTGTACATTATGAATTACTTCTACACAAACACACACACACACACACACACACACACACACACACACACACACACACACACACACACACACACACACACACACACACACACACACACACACACACACACTTACAGGTGAGGTGGCACAAATATATTACACAGACATCTCATTACCCAACAGTCAACATGCATGACATATGGCACTCAACAGCATGCACTGAAGCCATCCTTGTTACCAACATTATACATCTCTGTGATGCATGAGTTGGGTTAGTAGGTGATGCCCCTTCCCCTGGAACACACTGCACCCATGTACACACTATTGCTGTGCACCTGTACAGCACAATGGCATGTACTGTGTACCATACCTCACAAGTGTACACACCATTGCTGAATGTGTATATGTGTGGCAGTTATGTTTTCTCTCTTGCTCACATCCCCTCTGTGTTTGTCTGATACATACCTGGGATGATATGATTACTGATGTCAGTAATTAATGCCTGTCCTTTTATTTGCAGATCTCATCTTCAGTAGTGCATGTATGTGCAATAAAATCCAGTTACACTGACAACCTTCAAAGCTTAATGTGGATATGAGGAGTGTACACACCCTTGTTGACATGCCCGCCTCTTCTATGATATGCAGTGGGGCCACAATAATGCATTGTTAACATTACACACACCTGATATGTGACATATGATGTATGCAATCCAATGTAGTACCAAACAAATGTGTTAGTTGTGCAGATGCTGAATGAGATGCATACAATATGTGGTTTGCATAAGTGTGCACACCCTTAACACAATGGTTTGTTGAAGCATCTGTTAAGAGAACTACAGGAGTCACTATTCCTTGAAGGGGTATACTAGCATGGCCCATCTTAACTTGCCATTATTTGGTCACTCTGCCCTACAAATGCCCCCCAACTCTGCCAGATAGCAAGGTCAGCTCATGTGCACAGCCCTTGGAGGTCACACAGTGGCTTCACCATTGCTGTAGAGTCAGGGTTATGTCTTGCACAATTCATAACCTTCACTCTGTTCAGATACAGTCATTCTTAGCAAGCTTTGGATGTATGATTCAGTTCACTGTTGTGCTTCAAGCTGACACCCCTCCCATCCTCAGCCTTATTGCAGATGCTTGACAACTATGGGCCATACATGAGTGTAATTTTGCAGTGTTCCAAATTCCAAACATCATGTGTACTGGCCTAGTTCCAGCTAATGAACAGCAAACCTAAATGTGTATACTGGCACCAGCAAGTTAAATATTGGGGATGGTGGCCCTGAGGTGGGGTGAGGTGTTGCTTGGCAACACATGTATCTTTATGAATGCTGTCTGTAGGTTTGAGCCTTGGTCTCATGACACCATTACACATTGCAACACATGCCTCTGGGAGACTTGATGTTATGCTTATGCTACATGTAGAGAGCCCTGGATGATGTATCATGTGGGACAACTCTTCCATCTGATTGCCCTAACACATACGCCACACTTATGCAGAATCTAGGCAATTGTTGACACAGATACTGCACAGGCAGTACTTGCTAGACATTCCTGCAAGTCCCTCAGTATTGCTAAATGTTTCTGGGCAGCCTCCATGACCAGTTTGCAACAAGTTGTGTCATCTGTTTATTTTCTACATCAGTGTTGCCTCATACTTCATGCATACATACGTGACTGTCTGCACTGTTTGCCATGGTATATGCAATGGTGAGGTAAGGCTACTTTTCTCACTCCTGAGTGCTACCTTTCAGATATGGGATCCATTTCCTGGTTTGTAGGATGTGTGCAAGCCATGGCTGCCTCTGTTGCAGGTGAGTGGGCAAATGTCATGGGCATACTTCTATGACAGCAGGCCATGACTTGGTGTGACATTGAGGCCCTGTACTTGATGGAAGGTGTGTACTCAATAAGAGTGAATGCTGTCAGTACATCACAAGCTGCTTCCACAATATCTTATTTGGAGTGTGTGCACATATATGCTTCCAGTGTTTGTTAAAGTATGTATTCCCCATATTTGTTGTCCTAACACAGGATTCCATATTACACATTCATTGCTCATGTTAGGATCACATTACAGGTTGTAAAAGGTGTGGAATGTAGTATTGTGATTTGCCATTGTTTATATCAGGAACAGTTGCCATTGTAATAGTGGTGTATACACTATTGTAGCCACTGTACAAGGGTAATATTTCAGACATGTCCCTACTGTAGGCCATTTATCCCACCATTATGTTCATCTCTGTCCACACATCTTGCACTGACAGGTTGTTAGGTATACTGCAGGACTCTTACATACCCATCAGATATGCCACCATGGTGTCCACTGTGATGCAGTGCAGTTAACACCAACAATAAGTGAACATGTACAGCCTGCATTATTGGGTAGGTGTGTTAAATATGTGCATGGCAAATAGCATGGCCCTAACATGGCTAGTGTATTTACAAACCTGAACAAAACAACTCCATACTCACCAGCTACAGGCTGCTGCCCCAGTTGTATACTATAGGGACCTAAATAGTTGTGAGACAGAAGTAATGTCAGTAGCCACACCTGTGGCATTGGTACAGGGTGGGAGCAGCATTTTGGCACATCAACAGTACAAACCCACAATACTAGAATACCAGAGATTATGCACATCTGTTCATTACTACACTGCAGCAACAGACTATGTTATCTGACATATGCATGTAGATACTTTACAGATGAAAATGGATAAGCAACAGTGGTCTAGTAATGTTCCCTGAGGCCTTACTTGCACGCTTCTTATCCATTGTGTGGGTGGCACCCACTACCACAATGCTGTCTTCACCCTGCTGGCTTTTCTGGTGTGCAGATGCATCAAGGCTGGTGAGGAGCTGCTCAGCATGTGTCAGTGGGGGCTGGATTGCATGACCCCCCACCTGTGGCTAGCTGGTCCCTCCTAACTGCAGCAGCACGCTGATGGGCATGGTGGATTAGATTGTTTCATCGATGCTGCACCAGCTCATAATTACGACTCTGCAGGCCGACATTGTTTACCCTGTGGATGAGCTCGTTCCACAGGGTGGTTCTCTCCTGCAGATCCTGGGCCCTGTGCCCGAAGAGGATGGCATGATGACATACTGAATGATTGCATCATTTTCCAGGTTTGTGAATGCAGGTAGATGTTTTTGGGACATTGTACCTGGAAGACATAAACAGGAAAAAAGATCACTGGGCCTCATACGGTCGTCCACGCGCACATCAATAGTGGATATTACTTGAAAATAATCGATACCATAACACTGTAAGCTATCATGGCTTTGACATCTTGCATTATACTCCTGGCCCTGACCTGTCCAGTTCCCCCAATGTTGGACACAATGACATAATCCTCTATTCACCATTCATTTTTGTGCAGAGGGATAACAATGGTAATTTTCCATGTGGATGGTGCGTGAATGGTGACGTGTGTGTTTGACTGTAGTGTGTGATGGAACTGTGAGCACATGCCTGTGTTCATATAGGAGGCAAACGCTAATGCTCTCATAACCCATGGAGACTTGCTGTTACACACATTGGTCTATATTACAACACTGAATGTTTAATAGTTTGAATCACTAAAGGTCAACCTTTAATGATCGAACTATTAAAACATCGAATGTTCCTAAAAAATAAGTAAAAAAAAAAGAAAAACAAAAGGGTGTAGACAGGTAGGCAAGCCCTCCTGCACCCCCCACACCCCCTGCTACTTAAATATACCAACTCCGAGACCGCACTACATTAAAGTAAACAAAAATCTCCCTTTACGGAGATTTCCGTTTACACATTTGATATTCTGGATGTTCGCTATTGTCGTGTCGACAATATCAGATTCAATATTGTCAGTTTTTGACAATGTAATAGAGACCCACATACATACATACATACATACATACAAATGTTTCAAGCACAGGCATTAAAGCCCTTCTAGCTTGCCAATATGCCAAAACACTTGTTCCCATAATAAATGTCCAGGCTGTTCTTAAAAATATCTAAACTAGTACTTGCTTTAATGTAATTTGGTAGTCTGTTCCAAGCATCAGCTACTCTGTCAGAGAACCAATTAGTACACTTCTCATTCCTATAAAATCTTCTACATAGGTTAGCCGATGATTCTCTAGTACTTTTTGATAACCCCAAACATTCCCAGAGGTAGTTGTCCCTAAATGCATTATATACCTGAATAAGATCTCCTCTTAAATATCTGTAAGAGACACTGTACAAGTTCAGATATTTTAGTCTTTCATAATAAGTTAGATTTTCACATCCATGGATGCCTTTAGTATATTTCCACTGTACTCTTTCCAGTTTATTCATGCTTGTTTTCCTATAGGTTTTCCACATTGTTATTCCACACTCAAGTTTGGGTCTAATGTAACTAGCAAACAATGACTTCATTACATTTGATTTCCTAGACTTTATAAATCTTTTTATACAAACTATAGTTGTATAACTATCATTAGCTAATTGGTTGATATGATTAGAAAATCTCATAGCTGAATCTACCCATATACCCAGGTCCTTAAATGAGTCTACAGCTTCAATCACTGTGTGCTGTATTAAATATTCACCTTTCAGTTTATGTCTCCCAAATCTCATATGCTTAGTTTTTTATGTATTTATCAACATATTATTCTCCTGTGCCCAAATGGTTAATTTAGTCACATTATTTTGCAGACATGCCTTATCTGTAACACTTGTAATCAGTTTACCCAATTTCAGGTCATCAGCATATAGAGTGTAGAACACCTCAGATGAAAAAGTAAGGTCTAAAAAATACAATCTAAACAAGTAAGGGCCTAGTACAGAACCATGTGGGACACCTTGACTGTAACCAAGGATTTCACCTCTCCAGTTGGTGTGTGATACTTGCCATGTTCTATTTGTAAGCCATGCAGCTATCCATCTTATCAACAGTACATCAATACCTGGTTGTATTAATTTATCGATCAGTAAATTCTGTCCCCTGGTAGGTTTTTTTACAATCTGAAGCATTTGTTGTTCCTGAATATACTCTGTGAATAGTTTCTTTACTAATGTTGTTGAATCAATATTATTGCACTCTGTTTCTAGTAAATTTAAGTCCCCAGCTTATATTATTCTTCTCTCCTGTGTTTCATGTAAGAAATGTATGAATTCTAGGTCATCTGCACTTGACTTTGGTGGTCTGTACACTCCAACAATTGTTATATGTTACAGGGTGGTCTGTATTGTCACAGTTAAACAGTCTATAGTATTGGTGTTATCACTGAACATGTATTAATCACAAGTCTCATAGCTATCTTTAATCCCTCTTATAACATCTCAACCTAATTTTTTGTTAGAATGTCTGTTACAGTAAAAACATTTATACCCTGACAGAAATGGTTTCCAGTCATTGTTCTTTAACCATGCTTCACAAACTATAACAACATCAATCTTCTGGGAACGTAGCACATTTTCTTATAAAAAATGTTATTATTAATGCTCCTATCATTAACAACCATCAGAAATGCATCAAATGTTGCTGTCTGTGAACTGTTACATTTTTAACCTGGCAAAAATCCTGGCTAGTGTTTGTCAAATATTGCAAAATATCTGCTGCAAAAATTCTCTTCCCTGATCTAGAGAAATGCACACCATCCTGTCTGAACACGTGTGCCCAAAAGAATACTTGGATGCTCTACACATTTCCATTTTTTAAAACAGGACATTTTTTCCATGTAGGTGTTTATCCAAAAATATTTTCATTCACAGTGACCTGTCTATCCTTTCTATAAGTGATTTGTGAAAAATATGTCCTAACACCAGTACAAACTATACTATCTAGGAGGGCTGTCAATTCCCGACTGTCAGATAATCTTTGTTGGTGACATCATTTGTATCAACATAAATAAAAACAGATCCATACTTCCTTACATTAAGGTGTTCCAAGGCTTGTTTCACATCTTCTGTTTTTGCTCCTGGCAGCCATAACTCTACTTGATGTTTATTATAATCTCTACAAATATAAGTATCAGTTCCTCTAATAACAGAATCTCCAATTACAAGAATATCTTTGCTGACCATCTCTGAAGAATCTTCAGCTTCTAATACAGTCATTTCTGCTGAATCAATTGTTACAAAGGATAGATCTTCATCACTATTAGTCTTATTAATTCCAGTTTTCATTGCGTATTAAATTCTCATCCAGCTGGCATTATAAATCCACAGCTTGAGCCATGTAGTCAACATCTGTCTTCCTCTTCGTTTTTCTTACAGTAATGTTCTTCAGTCCTTCCATGTTCAGTTTTGATTTCTTCCTTTTCACCTGCCCCTTGCCTCTTTTTTTACCTTTTCCATTGGAAAGGTGATGCCTTTTTCTGTAAATTGAGGGTTTTCTGATAGACAGATATCTTCATTCCCTGTCACCAGTGTGTTACATAACAAAGCAGAATCCTTTTTTACTACGTATTATCTTTCCTTTACAGTCATTAGTCAGTTTTTTTCTTCCTTGTTATTTGTTGAGAACTTCTTCCTTTCTTTCTTATTTTGTTTCCTTCTGAACAAACTAGATCCTCAGATTGCCGAGTACTTGCATGCACAATTCCATAGTTCTCAGGGGTCGCATCATGTTTCATAGGAGTTGAATGTTTTTTGCAGAAAATAGATGCATCATTTCCTAAATGTGCTCTATTTGTTCTATGCCTAACATTATTTAGTTCATCAGTCCAGTCATTAATATATGATACAACAGTTCTCCAAGCCATGCCAATTGCACATGTGCAATCCTCATCATTAAGCCGAGATTTGCTTCTAACAATCATAAGCAAACATGCAACTTTTGACACGAGCAACAAAGATCACCAGTGTTATCAGCTGTTACCTTTAAATATGCATAGCATTTATTACACTGTACAAGATACTTGTGCATTAGCAAATCATTAATTGCATACTCATTTAAGGAATCCATATTCAGCTTTAATTGAATAAAATATTACAAAGTCAGTAGCAAAGAATTCAAAGGAACTTAAATCAACTTCTATGACAAAACTTATACCAGCAATATCAAACTAAATAATAAAATACAATAAAGTTGTTCTGACCATTAAGGTTCTACCAGCCAGACAGAAGTTGTAATTTCTTTACATGGAGTAGCTTCTGCTCACTATATCTCGCAGTCGCACCTCCTTTTAACAGTAAAAATAAATAAAACTTCTCTTACCAGTCAACTCCACAACAAATCACAAACCAAGACAGGATTGTTTTGATATGCTCAGAATTTTCCTGTCTGCAGTCTGTGTAAATTTATAGCTGTCTAGGCCTCTTGTGGTGGCTAGAGCTTGCCTGTCCAAAACATATCCCTTTCTCACAACCAAAAGTGAAACTAAAGGTAAAACAACAAAATATGGATCAAAGTAAAGCTTGTTAATATGCAGTCTCTTTCTACCTACAAATAGTTAAATTAGTGATAACAAATGTAATATAAATTCAAATAAAACTGCTCTTACCAGTCAACTCCACAACAAATCACAAACCAAGACAGGATTGTTTGGATATGCTCAGAATTTTCCTCTCTGCAGTCTGTGCAAATTTATAGCTGTCTAGGCCCCTTGTGGTGGCTAGTGCTTGCCTGTCCAAAACCTATCCCTTTCTCACAACCAAAAGTGAAACTAAAGGTAAAAAAACAAAATACGAATCAAAGTAAAGCTTGTTAATAAGCAGTCTCTTCCTTCCTACAAACAGTTAAAAATAGTGATAACAAATGCAATATAAATTCAAATAAAACTGCTCTTACCAATCAACTCCACAACAAATCACAAACCAAGACAGGATTGGTTTCATATGCTCACCATTGATGTGGACAGGAGCATGGGTAATATGCATATATCCCTGTACTAATGTTGTGGACAGTGTGTCACTGTTCCCACCTATCCTGCCTGATGCAGGTTGCCTGTATCCATGTCATGTGTGTACGAGTTGTGCTTTAACCCCAGTACAGGTTGACATGTGTTACTTGCTCTGTGACTGCGTACATATGTGTAGACATGGTTGCAACTGGCCTTGCTGGTTTGGATATGTCTGATTTCTAGTCATAGTCAGCCTTACAGGAAGTCACCTGTGAAACTACATGCTCACTCAAATAGAGGTGTACTTGCTTTCAAGTTGTGGTCTGTTCCCTGTACAGCCACTATAGCAACCTATTATTTACTTTGTGTCTTGCTGCTGTCCACCAATGGGGATTACCCTATCGTCGGTGAAGGATGGTTGTACAGGTAAGGTACTGCTGATTCCATATAGCTATAGTGGATATGAAGTGTACACACTTCTGCTACAATGCATGATACTTGTGCAATTAGAACATGACCCCAAAAAAACACATGTCATCACACTCCCCACCTGTGATGTGTCCTATAGCCTGCTCAGTTCTATAGGGAACATAACAACTTGTCCAGTGGAAACATATGGGAATTAATAGTCAGTACAATAAGCCAGATGAATGTGTGTGTACACCCTTGCAATGATATGTTGTGTAAATACCTGCTGAGATGATTACAGCATCCATTTGTCTTGGTTTGTACTTTAAAGTCATATCAAATCTTCACTTGGCAATGGTTGCTCACCTTCCATGAAACAGCTTTGTTTCTTTTTCAATAGAATTGTACAGGCTATGGGTCACATTTGAGGTGAAAAATGTTTTGACATGACTTTCTGTCATCTCATTGGCATAGAGCACACAGACCTGGCATTCTAACAGGGGAGTGTACACTTTGATATCCAGTGTACATGGGTGTTGATATTGCTGTTAGTGGTAGGCATGGACAGTGGGTCATAACACAGTTGTACACTTCTCTGATTACAATGTGATAAATATGGTACTGTAGCACCAATATCAGTGTCATGGCAATGCAATAATCAGTAGCAGTACACATTTTATTTTGTTATATGCAGTGACAGTGATATTACACACATATACAACATACACATCCTATTTTCCAGACTGCTTGTGACCCATGTTATTACTTCTGTGCCTTTCAGCTAAACATACGCATGCATACACATGCTCAGGGGATACCTGGTACACATTTGCATTCCATGTCATTATGGCACACTGTATTTACCGTCTTGCAGCTCAATCATACATTTAAACCTGTTACACCAGGACTTCTGGTCATTGGTCCACCTCACTGGGTGACAGAACAGGGAAGTCAATTTTGATAACGTATCAATATAGCTACCATAACACAAATATATGTGTAAATGACTACAGGTATCTGTCACAACTGTGAACTTTGTCCAGAAGAACACTATACAGTTGAATGTTATTAATACAATATATCACATGCAGTTTAACACACACATCTGCAACAGTGTTTTACTATGCTCATGCCCTATATAGGTATCCTAGATTTACAATACAAACATGTGTAATACTCATATTCACAGGTAACATATGGATATGGGCAACATCCATTACCTGGCCTAGCAGTGGCACAGACACAACTGTTTGACAGATACTCTAGTGGTTGCCATATGTGATCTCTCCTTTCTTAGGGTGTGTCAGGCTCCTCAGCTGTGACCCAGCCTATCCACCTTTTAGAGCATCACATGTGGACAAAGCCTAACATTAGGGGGGATATATAGGGACAGCTTGTAGATATGCCTATTACAAACCTATGAAGTTTGTGCATGATACATTTTGCATTACCATGACTGTTCTGAAGGTGGTGGGGTCTGAAACTATGTGTCTGTCATGACTTCATTACTTCCATTTTCAGCTATTTCCCAGACTAATATAGATGTTTGGAGGAACAGAACAAACACTCTGATGGCTAAACCTTGACATTCTGTGCAGATCTGCACAGTTGATAGTTATGGCCCACTGCAGACAGAGCCAGATGCTATGTCCATAGCATTTGTTCAGCAGGACATCATTACAGCAAGTATTGATGGCAGATATACATCTTTCATAATCATCTATCCCATTTTTACAAACCAAGTACTACATCCAATTACATGCTTACATGTTTCACATACCAGGTTTATCTTCAGGTTCCTTCTGTGTACAGGATATCTTCCTGTTTCTTATTTCAAGGTTTTGTTTATGTTTTTTGGTGTGTGTGTGTCTCTCTCTCTCTCTCTCTCTCCACTACTGGGATTGAGCTTGTTTGAGTAGGTTGAATCATGGCTTTTGTAGGTGATGCTAATGTTCAGGTGATGGCCTCTGCACCAATTGTTGTTCCTCAATTGCTAATTGCATGCATTCAGCTGTGTAGTTCTTCCAATAGCCAATGTTATAGCAATCCACTACTATAAATAACTACATCATGTGGGCATTGTCCCTTTACCTTTCCTGTATGGAGGACATCCTTTATGTGTGTGGGCAGCAGTGTTACAGACAGCAGGTAGGACCTCTTACAACAGGACTTGTGGACACAGTCCAACTACATGTTTGTGTAAGGTTGCAGACCTAGGGACAGTGGGTGAGTATTGCTGTTATATGCCCTGAATGCTGCTAGTTTTACAGGGTTTGTGTGTACATGCTAGTTTTGCATGGAATGCAGCCTGTCTGCATAGCTCTCAACTGTGGGCCTATCCACATTATGGCCAGAGGACTGGCTGTTATGTTTTGTCTGTTCCCAACACAGGTCTTGTCCCGAACATATTAGTGGCATTCTCTCCGTTGATTGCTATAAGTACATGGCAACATCCATTTATGTTTCTGACTTCATATTCCTGACTAAGGGTATGTTGCAACCAATCCTGTAACACCAGCAAATTTCACAGTGTATAACAGCAGTATTTCAAATATGGCCCTGTGTTTCAGCCTCTGTCCTCCATCTATATACCAGGCTTTGTCCAGATGTCATGTAAGAGGTTGATAGGTATGGTCTATCATTATTTAGTGCTGACATTCCTGCTATCATTCCAGTGATGTTGTGGACTCCCACACAAGTTGTGGGGTAGGGTCCATATATATGGGGGCTACAGCTGGACAAGACATGTGTGACTCTGTACAGTCTGGAGGTCAGTGTATAGAGAACACTGTTATATGTCCTTGTATGACATTTTATGGGGGGGGTATTAAATGTTTATAACCTAGGCTCTTACAACATGTGAGGAATATCAGTAATAAGAAACATTAAGGTATATGTCTGTACATTTTCATACATTTCACCATAGGAACAGTTGTGGGCTAGAGCTTACTGTCTTGCACACAGTTCTGTTTAAAAGTGTGATAGTGATGGTTTAAGTTAAGCATTGTTATGTAACGGATACATTTACATTGTGAAAACTGATAATTTCCCCCCTAGGGGGTTGAGTACAGAGCATAATTGGAGGCTGTTGAACTATGTCTGTAATTTTAAATGTTGATTGATTCTTATCTTCAAGGCAAGTGTGTTTTTACTGTTGTACTACTTGAAGGCTTTAGCCTTAGACAGCAATTATATTTTGCAGATTACTGTATCATATGTTTTCTTTGAAAGTTGCATTAATCAGTTATTATGCATTTCAAACACCTAAATGCTATAAGAAATGGCATAAACAACTGAAATAGTACACAAATAAACATTTATATGTATGCAAACTGTGTGTGGTATTATGTCCTTTGCATTGTGTGTGGATATATGTTTCATGCAATAATTCTCATTTGTAGGAAAGAATCAGACACTGGCCATTTGAAAAGGTGGCAACTGTAGGAATAATGGCTACTTGATATTCTGTTCAGCTTCTATACATACTCTCTATATATTTATATAAATATATATATATATATATATATATATATATATATTTATATG
>NC_056725.1:1109476448-1109683948 GCF_019279795.1 Protopterus annectens
GCCAGGGAGAAAGAGGAACAGGTCAAAAATATGAGCCAATTATCTGGACATTCTCAAAAATCTGTACAGTTGAGAGGTATGACATACAACTTTCAACCACTCCCAGGATTCGAGACATGTCTGTGTGTGCTACAAATACAACAATCTGTGCTTCATCAGAGTGAGCTATTTAGATACTGCTGTCTGTTCCTTTAGTGTTTTCTGCCTAGGTCTCACTTTGTTGTACAATCTGACCTTGTACTTACAACAGTCTTATACAGACATTCCTAGACAAATTGTTTATGTAGCTCAGTGTGGGTAACAGTGGTTAACACAGCATTACTATTCAGAGAATGCAACAACAAATGCCATACAATACCAGAGTAAACACAACCAGTCCAGGATTTAGAGCTTCATTGCCAGGCAGTTACGGTTTTATTTAAATATTACCTATATGGCACTATTACTATCATATTGTCTGGTTTATTCAGTAAAACCCATACACAGCTTTTATACTGCCACGTGACTTTCTACTACTTTATATTTATTTGGTATAACTACTACAAGCAGGACTGTTACTCACCAGCCTCACAACATAGCTTTTGCAACCTGCTGGCATGGGCTTCCAGATTCACAGACCGCTGAGCTGCAGCTATAAAGGGAATGGAGAAATATTTAGGCATATACAGGCTGTACTTTGGTGAACAGTTATTGGTATGAATATGTACACACTGCTGGGACATCACCCCTATGCCTTGCTTCTTGGAGTCACTCATCCAAGAGCTCCCTCTCCCTCTGCTTCAAGTCAGCATAGTGGCACCTGACCTGCTCTCCAGTCTGAGGGATACCAGTGGTACTGGTGAGATCACAGGTGAGATGGTCCCAGGCTTCTGCTTTATATTGGGAGCCCTGGTACTGGCCCTGCAGCAGTCTCTCATCATGTTTTTTTACCAGGAGTCCTACCATGACCATGGACTCCTGTATGCCCCAGTGCTGCACCCGGAAGTGCATGCCCTCACCAACACCTGCCATACTGCCTACAGTGGGAAACTGCAACCAGTTATGTGCTGTATTCCTGCCTGTGGGGTTTAAATACAGCCAATTTCCTACCCTTTGCCGTGATTGAATGGTTTTGAATATGCTGAGCTAAGCTAAGCTACGTGCAAACCTGCTGAGCTAAGGTTGGCAGTGCTTAAATGGGCGGATTGAGCACTGCTTACCAATAGACAAATCCACTTAGCTGGCCTACTCATTGCTTAGCAGTCATATTTACACAATGCTTACACCTGGTAAGCAGAGATGTGCAATGCTTAGCATTGCTTATTTTTTATTTTCTAGACTATTTGCTGTATGGGATTGATTCAGCATTCATTACATATTATAAATTTGTTTACTGTCCGTCACATCCCCCTCTGTGCTTTCATTTCATTTATTCATGTTTGACTATACTGTATGGGGCACTTTTGTTTATATGGGGGTTTCACAACTTTATGAAACTTGACACCTCACATTTGTACCTACTACAGTAATCTGGTTAACAAATATATGTTATTTAGTAGCTAATTATAAAAATAAGTTTATGTACTGCTTTCACATGTGAAATGCAAATTGGTTTCAGTGGAGATAAAACCAGGAATGCCCGTTTATAAAGCATACACTTTAACCACTACACTATTGCATTATTGCTTATGTGAGATGTCTCTTGCTATTTAACTTCTTGTGCTATTTAAGCTGGGCTAAGGGTAGCTAAGCAATGGGCACACCCGCACAGCTATGCTTACATTTTATTGCATGTTTAAAAAAAATGTATTTTTTGTGTTTTTTTATTTGTTCCCTTCAGAATAACCATGCTAATGCTGAACCTGTTATTCTATCAACTTTCTGCTTTGTGGGACGATTATCCCTTATGGCTTTGTCCACATTTCTTACTCTGACAGGTTGGGAGGTGCGTGCTATGTGCTTATGCTACATCTGTTATTCTATCAACTTTTGGCTTGGTAGGGATGATTGTCTCTTATGAATTTGACCAGATTTCTTACCCTGATGGGCTGGGGGTGTTACGAGCTTTCTTGCACATTTTAAATTGCCGAAAGTCAATTCTGGAGTGCAGGGGGTGTGTCTATTGTGAGAGCTCTACTTTCAGACACACCCCCTGTGCTCGTACACATGGAATCATGTTCGTTTTAGAGCATGGCAACATGCCTTTATACATATGCATGGCGCTCTGCCGTGCTGAACAGGAATGGTCCCTGCCGTGCAGGAATAACTTATTCCTGCATGGCTGCTTGCTGAATCCAGGGGAGTAACTATTACATTTGTAATATTTTGTAAACAACTTACAATATCTCAGCAAGCACTCAAGGTACACACATACTGTCAACAGCATTTTATTCATCTAATTGAGAGCTCTCATATGAGGCTAAGGAGTTATGTCTGTGTTACTTGGTTGTTGAGATATTTAGAAAACATTGAAATTTATAGCTATATAAATTAATGTCAGCAGTATAGATATTAAAACAGCAGTTAATATCTATATACCTGCACTAGACAAAGGTCAAATACTAATGCAGTTGAGTTTGCTATTGTGTACGCTTTGATGAAATCTTTTAAAACCTTGGACATAGCATGTTTCATTGAATTATTGATGCAAATATGAACAAGCAATATTTGATGGCTAGATGCATCAGTGGGAGTTAACTACAGATGCATCTGGAGGCATCACTCAGATGTAATGAGTTAAGAGTAAGTGTGGGACGTGTGACAACTTTGTTGTAGAAGCAGGACCATATTGAGAATACCCATCCCACTGGAAATTAAGGCATGTGTTTAAGGTAAGTATGTTAGCCAACAGTGTCAGTACCACAAACAAAGGTAAAATGGTTAGTGTGCCCTATAGAAAGGTAAAGGGGTAGATTAGTCATTATGTTAGGCAGTTGGACAACTGAAAAGTCATGTGGCCTGCAGTGTCATATTACTGGGCCACAATTTCAGCACACACATCAAAATCCTGTGGGAAGTCAGGCTAATGCATGACATGACATTCTCTACACTTTTTAGTGTTATACTAGGAGTAGTTAAGAATGGTCCTAACTGTAGGATTTGACCTCTGTTACTTAGATGCAGACATTTAATCTGTACTGCTTTGGGTGAATAAATAGGTGATAAGACAGATAGACAGACATATCACAATTTATAATGTTGATGTCCACATACATGTATATTCAATGGTAGAAGCAGCTGCAGTTGAATCCAAGACCTTGTGTACCAAAAAGTATTGCTCTTAATTCATTTTACAGACTGAGCTAT
Organism: Protopterus annectens; assembly: GCF_019279795.1. Lineage (NCBI taxonomy): Eukaryota > Metazoa > Chordata > Ceratodontiformes > Protopteridae > Protopterus > Protopterus annectens. Next base: position 1,109,479,734 of record NC_056725.1, read on the forward strand.
AGTGTCACTCATATAGCAGGTATATTTTTATATGTTGTAGATATCATTCTACAGTTATCTGCTGTTACAGGCCGCACTTGCATGCATACCTGTCAGTTGTACAGTTTTTGCAGAATGTCAGGAGTTTGGCCTCATATTTTTTGTCTGTTTTTCATAAAATTGTGACTTCTGGCAAATTAGTGGTAAATCATTAAAGACTGAAGTTAGAAAATAATGGTAGACATTTCAGTTTCAGACTTCATATCCTTTAGAACATTGATTGTAAATTAAAACCTGTTAGTCTATCAGCTTTCTTAGTTTGGGGTCCTTGTCCCACTTATATTTATGGATTTGTCTAGAGTTCTTGCTTTAATAGGTTGAGAGCTTACATGCATTATTATGTTTATAGTTTTAGAGTGCTGTGTTCTTTAATAGAGTCCCAGTTAAAATCCTGTTTTTGCATGAATGTTTTACCAAGTGTATTTTTACATTTTGTATATATAATTGTAGGGTTACCTGCTATTAGATACTGCACTTACATTCATTGTTATGTGCATGGCCTTATAGTGATCTATTTTTCTAGTAGAGTACTAATTACCGTAATATTTTTCAATAGTTCATTTATCTGCTTTGCTCTGTAAGGCACAATGAGCAGCACTGCTTAAACACATTTAATGACAAGAGCTTGAGCATTACTACATTAAAACATCTGTGTTATTTAGCAGCTGTTTGGCTTGGTGGGTTGAGCCAATGTTCTGCAGGTGCGATGATTCTGGGTTTTAGTAGAACGCAGGTGTGGTTTTTGAATGTGATTAATATTTTTTAAAAGCATATATATCAATGTATCACTGCTTGGCATAGCTAAGCAATGCAGCATGCCATGCCACATCATGCAAAATATCTTTAAAGAAAATGGAAAGAAAGTGGTGAAATGGGGTACAAGGAGAGGGAAAAACATAGTGAAAGGCAGGTAAGTATGTGTATGACGGGTGTAGGAAAGAACCATATCGTCTAATTTCTTGAAAAGCAACAAATGTGCACCTTCACATATATTTTTGCTGAATTTGGACTGTTACCCTAGAGAGGGGTGATGACAACATAAGTGCATTGTCAAGTTAATTGGACCATATTACACATGTCCATTGGACACATGTGAATTGCAGAGCTATGTATGGGACAATATTTTTTTGTGGGTCAGGTGCCCATTTTTTTGTAAGGTGAGAGTGGAAGGCTGGGGAAGGGACATAGGTAGGTGTTAGGGAGGTAAGTTGGGAAGGTGAAGAAACTTTGGCAGACAGACGAGACAGACAAGACAGTAGACAGGGTTGGTGCGAGATACAACAGGGGATGAACACCCTGGATGGAGAGGGTGCTGTGGAATCCCAGTCCCATAAGCATCACACACACCAGCAGTGTGACTCAAGTCCTCTCCCATGAGACTGTCAGCACTGCTCCTTTACTGCCCCTGTGGTGGTAATGGTGGAGGCTGGCGTCTGGCGTGATGCTGTCCCAACTGGATGGACAGAATGCTCCCCATCCAGTGCAGGCATGCACTGACAGTTCTGCGCAGCAGCCCACACACCATACATGGAAGTTCTTGATAGGTGACAGAAACACCACCTCCACCTCTGCTCCCGGGGGGGGGGCAGCTCCAGCCTGTAGGGTGGAACTACTCAATGGTGCAGACAGTGCAGGGGCAGCAGAGGGGGAACCACCAGGTTGCAGCCCAGACATGCTATGCCCTGGTGACACAGCTGGGGGAAGCAAGGCAGGTGGATCACCTGGAACTAGCCTACCTTGTCACACTGCAGTAAATGCGATATAAACATAAAGCAAGATAACTAATAAACAAAAAAAAATATTAGTATTAACACAATAGAAGATTATATTGATTAATTAAAATACATATTAAGTTATATTAAGAGGAACACAACAATAAAAAACATAAAGATAAGTATGTTAACAGCAAACCAGTATGAAATAATACATAAGGCCAACATAGCAGTTAGTTAAAAATAATATATTAATATCAAATCATAATAACAAATGTCATTAATAAATTAAAAAAAGATATTGGGCGGGGAGAGAGAGAAAAACATACCATTAGTTAGCTTGCAGGTAATGTTACTACACAGACTACTACTACATACTTCTACAGGTGTGAAGTCTCAGTTGTGAGTACAGTGACTCAAATTCTTGTATAGGTGATATTCACATACATACCTCTCAACCTGTTAGCATGGGACAGTATGGGCCAACCACTAAAAAAATGCAGATACACAAATACAGGAACTCTTTTACATAGTGTGCTCATAAATTACTACCAAGGTGTTCTGTAAACAGATTTGCCAGTTCATTGGATTCCAAGTAATATAATGTATCTGCTAATCAAGTGCCAATCATATGGGGCACTAGTCATTATATTATGCAAAAGAGTGACAGTTGAGAGGTATATTTATGTACACTAAGAACACTAGAGTGCTGGTTAGTTGTGAGCTGGCTGCATGGGATTAGAACACAGAAGCCGTGACTGCAGGAATTATGTGCCCTTTATTTCAATATAATTAATTCTGAAAACACTAGTGCCTTTAAGATGTTTCTTGCAACATTTTGTATGAAATCCTACATTTATATAAATGCATAGCTGTGTATGGTATTCCACTGGAAACCAAATGCAGTGAACACATGTCTAATGCGCACTTTAGTTGCCTACAGTAGTTATCAAAGCACCATCTCCTTTTACACTTTAAAGATTGATGTCACAGAAAATCTGCCAGTTACACACATGTATGGCTGTTGCGGTCATCTGTTGACAAATACCCCATTCATTCACTGCATGCTATCTACAGCGTATATCAGCAAAATTATCAGAAATCAAACTTGAGCCTTAATGTGGATATTGCACTACATTTATGTCTGACATTTGTTGATGCACTACTTATTAATCAATATGTAATGGTTGACTGGTGTCTGAATGGAGCACACATGCAGTGAATACTGGATTCATGACAACTTATTTGAAAAATTACTTATCAAAGCACAATCCTGTTGTACATTTTGTGATAAAATGTTCCTTTTAATCTGGCATTTAGACACATAGTTATCAGTCCATGACTTCACTTACCTTACCCATATACCACGTTCATTGCCTGGGTGAAATATACAGCAGTATTTAAGGAAAGAATGGGCAGAACAGAGCCCTGAACCTTACTCTGGGTAATGTACTACATTTATTTCAGACAGTTTTTGCTGCATTCTTTATTGATGTATATTTAACAGTTGACTGGTGTCAGATTAGAAGACACATGCAGTGAATACGAAATACTGAACACCTATTTGATAAGATTAGTTATCAAAGCACACTCCTGATTTAAACTGTATTGAAAATGCTTAATAAAATCTGGCATTTAGACACATGGGTAACATTTCAGGACTACAGTAACCTTACCCATATACCCTGTTCATTGCCTAGATGGAATACACAGCAGTCTTTCAGACAACATGAGCAAAATAGAGGCTTGAATCTTACTCTGTGTAATGCACTACATTTTTTTCAGACATTTTCTGATGCAGCCTTTTTTGCTGTACATTTAACAGTTGATTGGTGTCAGATTAGAACACACATGCAGTGGATATAGAAATAGCGAACGATTTTTGTTTGAAAACATTACATAAGAAAGCACCAAAACCCTTTAGAATTTATTGATTATTGTTGCTTCAAGTCTAGCAAGTAGCCCATGGATATCTTTGTAAGACATCTAATAAATAACTCATATACTCTATCCATTAAATGTGCAGACCAGAACAGTGACTCTTAGTATTGGTAGACCCCAACATCAACTGATGTTTGGCAGCTATACTACACAGTACTGCATGTTTACCTGATGTGACCAGCTTTAGCATTACAGGTAGGGAGTGATACATTATTAAACATGTTACATGTCCCAGGTATTTCATATCTGACTGTTAAGACTGCAAACTCTGTAACTAGTTTATTATAAGATTACATTACGCATTAAGTTATTACTTTGCAGTTTCCTTACTTAACACACTCTCGCCTCATCCTGGCTAGGCACCCTGCATGTGACTGCACATTGTGAGCTCTCTCTTCTGCAGCTGTTGAAAGAGACACAAACCGTTATGCATGTCAGTTTGGCACAAACTCAGCTTGTATATTTCCAAAGTGCTGCTTAACATGCTTACATATCTGCAGGGTCTGCTTAGCCCAAGCTTCTTGGTCCCAGGTGTCCAAGGTTCCCCTCATCCTATGCTTCAGGTTGTCACAGGAGTGACAACATTACTCACCAGTATGGGGGATACCAGTAGCACTTGTAAGTTCCTAGCCCACTGATCCTGGGCCTCAGAGTTACACTCTGAGCCCTGGTAATCACCCTGCAACAGCTGGGGTTCATAATTGTTTTACCAAGAGTCCATAAAACACATCTGCACCCAAAAGCATGCTCCCTCAGCAACACCACCAGGCATATCAACAGCCAAGTGAGAACTCCAATGAATGGTGTGAAATTCTCACCTATTGGCCTTTATATTGTATGCATACCCACCCTTAGACATCATACTGCAACTTCCAAAAAAGTGGAGCATGGCTTAGCATCGCTCAAACTCGAACAAACCATTTAAGTGAGGCTGAGCATTGTGCAAATGGAGTAGACCAATGACCATTTTTAAGCAGAGATTATCACTGTGTAAACTTACACAAACCATTTAAGTGAAGCTAAGCATTGCGCAAATGGTGTAGACCATTGACATGTTTAAGCAGAGATTGGCACCATGCAGCTTTGCTAAATAACATTCTTTTTATTTTAAATTACAGTGATGCTTCAGTCAGCTGACTCATTTTCAAAACAATAAATGTAAAGCATTTGTGTGCTCAGGGCTTGAACCCAAGACCTATTACACTGTACCTCATGTCTCAACTTGTCTAGCCAATTGGATAGTGCAGGGAAGCAGTATATCTTCACATATACTACCATGATACGTGTTAGCTTTGCACAGAGTGTGGGGTTGTGTGTTGCTAAGCACTGCAGAACTACAACAATGAAATATATCTGATTTTATTTTTAGATGTGTGATAGTATTCCTTAGCACTGCGTTACTCCAAACATGGGTAGACAAAAAATAACATTAAAAAAAAAACTTCAATTGATTACATTTGGTTTCTATTTTTAGATACTTAGCAGATGTCCAGTGCATAACTATAAGCTCAGCTCCATATCGTTAAGCACTGCACTGCTCCGCACAAACAGGAAAAGACAAAAAAAGAAGATTTGATTACATCCGGTTTCTATTTTTAGATATATAGCACATGTCAGGGGCATAACTATAAGTGCAGCTTAGCATTGCCAAACATTCCTAAAATTAGAGAAAAAAATAAAATTACTATCCTGTGCTTATCACCTGTCCAGACATTTCCTGGACAGTCCACAAGTATGATACAGCCTCTACACTGCTGCTTGCACAGACTGAGTACACATGTAACTCCGATCTCCCCTGGCAGTACACCATAAGTAATATGGATGGCGTGCTCCTGGGGAGGTATCATGGCCATGTACACAGATATTTTCTGTGCAGGCTCTACATGGAGCCTACATGAATTTTGTTGAATCCCGGGGTTTCAGTATTCAGTTCTTTTGTTATATAGTGTCAGATAGAATCTCAGGCAGGAATATTATAAAAGTGATACTAGTAACAAAAAGAAAGTGAGACTGAGTGTTTGGGTCTGCTGCTAACTTGTTATTAGATATTTTAAGAATGTAAATTAGATACCGGTTTGTAGCTAATGAAGAATAGGTTCATCACAGTATGCTTACAATATGACAAACAACACAAACTAGGTAATTTTAATGGAAAAGTGTTGCTGTTACTAGATTTAGAGGTGTTTTGAAAGTAAAAAGTAATTCAGAGCACTGCCATTTGAAACAATTAGAAAGAAGAGGTTATGAGAGAGCATAAGGGATTGTAATGCCATTATCTGGCAACACAGAGTGATTAAACAGGCTACCTTGTAAGACAAGTTATAATTTAAAATTAAATTAATAAATAATTTGTATTTTGTTCCAAACTAATATGATTTGAAGGGAGCCAACATACTGATTAATTTTATTTTCCTATGACTTGTCTTATAATGTAGCCTGTCTAATCACTCTGTGTTACTAGATAATGGAATAATTAAAGTGTTGCAAAACCATTCATATTATACAGAATATCAGTGTAACAACATAAAAAAGTTCCTGATCATAGCTGTGCCATAAATAGAAGTTTTTAAATGCGGTTTCTGTTGAGTGCATTAAAGAATTTCCCACAAAACTTTAAGGCACACATGTGACAAGTTCTGAAAAAAATAGTCAAGATGTTCTCTAATGCCATTCTTTAGCTTTTATCATTAATATAATGAAGAAATGTCTGCATAACCTGCATGAATGCACAGTAGAACATAAGGGAATATCATAAATGAATTAAAAAGTGAATTGTAATTATTAAATTATGCTCAGATTCATTAATTATCCACCTTCATTTTCAGTTATATGAGCTAATACAAAGTAGTGAAAAAACTATAAGGTGAGCAACTTTGTAAAAATATTGAGCTACACTGCACCATTCTACAATTGTTACTGGTGCATTTTTATTTTGTGGCTTGGGAAATTCTACTTTGTAAGTAAAACTGCATAGTGATGTTTTCATTCTTCTGTCTATGAAATGACTTAAACAATATTATACATAAAAGTTGTTTCATTCCCAACTCTGTTGTTCTTATTTGGTATGACAGGCAAAACCTTCTAATGCCACAGATAACCTTTTATTAATTTTATTATCTTGTCGAAATGAGTGGTTCATTGCAATCAGTCTTATGAGTAGCATTCTCAGAATATGTTGCCTGCATTTAAAACACATAATACTTAATGGCTCCCTATTGTAAGTTGAGTAGCTGACTCCAGAAGAGCAAGCTGTAAATGACAACTGACCCACAAGCAGGACAGTAGAAGTATCAAGGTCAAATAACTAAACTGCTTTGTGGGAAATCTGCCTAATGCAGTGCCTGTGATCTGGATTCAATAAGTTGTTCACATGCCTGCAAACCAGATTGTCTGAAAGGAAAGAGTATGAAGTGGCTGACACATCTTTTCTGCTTCTGACTTACGATGAGGGGATGAACCACTGTCTTACATACAAAAGGTGCCACAATGTGTGCTATCACATGAACTATTGTGCTAAGCAGCAGTATAGATGTAGGCCTGCTCATACCACATACACGGGATTTCTAACAATAATAGACAGTACCTAGAAAGGTGTCAGTATTATGTAGCTAAACAACTCACAGACACAGTATTCTAACAAGTATCAGCAGTGTCTTCAAAGGATAGATACTATTTAACTAAACAGCCCATGTGACCAGGATTTCTAATTGTCAACAGTGACTACAAATGCATGGATACTGTGTGGCATAAAAAAAAATCTGCACCGAGTTACCAGCAACATCTTCAAAGGCATATATAGCATACAACTAAAAAGTACACACATGTACAGTAATTCCAATTAATTACAAACTGCGTCCTCAAAAATGACACTATCATTATATACTGGATTATATAACAAACAATAAAATTAATGATTTGCACTTTAATGCATCTAAAACTATTTTCATACTCAAAGAACAAGCTAACCCAAAAAACACAGATAGTTATAGACCTATCTCACTGTTAAACATTGACACCAAAATATTAACATCCATACTTGCAAACAGACTGAAAAACCTACTAGACAAAATTATTTCTCCTGAACAATCTGGTTTTACAACATCTAGACAAACGAGTGATAATACACTAACTCTCAATACATTCATCTCTTATACTAATCATATTAATTCAAACATATATGCATTAGTTATCGATGCTCGTAAAGCCTTTGATAGAGTAAATATAGAATTTCTACTCCAAATGTTACCTTATTTTAATATATCCCAAAAGTTGATCCAAATTCTACAAATACTAGATAATAACCCCTATACATCTCTATACATTAACAAAACCTGGTCAAAAAGAATTCCAATTAAAAATGGAACCCATCAAGGATGCCCTTTATCTCCTATACTTTTTAATTTATACCTAGAACCACTCTTCCTAAGTATTAAACAAAATCTTTACTTTAACCCCCCCAACAATATATGACACCAAAATTTTCCTATCAGCCTTTACTGATGATTTGAATATTTACTGTGCCACGCCAATCTCAGATATAAATAAAATACTATCGGCTATGGAACACTTCTCAAAGATATCAAACTACAAACTAAATCTTAAAAAAACTAGCATATTTCCTTTAAAAACCCCTAAACCATTCTCACTCTTACCTCTGGTAGGTAATTTAAAAACAAAAGAAGTAATTAACTATCTAGGCATTACTTTCTCCACAAACAATAAAGATTTCTACTTAAATAATATACTGCAAAAATGGCAGGATATTATTTTAGACCTAAATAGATGAAAAAATCTAAAATTACCATTTATGGACAAAGTCACTGTAATTAAAATGAATGTGCTACCCAGATTACTTTATATATTCATGACTACTCAACTAAACATACCCAATACATTTTTTAAACAAATTCATACTTTGTTTGCAAAATTCATATGGGAACCAAAAAAAAAACAGAATTTCATATGAAAAACTCATGACCCCAAAATATAAAGGTGGCTTAGACCTTCCCAATTTCGAGATATATTATCTAATTATAAATTCTAACAGAGTATTGCAAATAGCTGAATACAGCCCAAAGAATAATAATTGGTCCCCGCTGTGGCTTACAATATAACAATTACACACCAAATGTCTGGATATCAACCCCAAAGACCTACCATTCATAAATACAAATTTATTAAAATCATACAATATAATAGAACCCCTGAAACACTCTATATCAATAACACAAAAACTCTTTAAATATTTAAATCTTGCACAAACTATGATGATATTACAACCGTTGCACAAAAATCCCAAACTTAAAATAAACAACCAAACCCTAAACCTGAACACCTTTCCACGATTAATTAATGCAACCATCTAAGACATATAACCATATTTAAACTGTCCATTACAAGAAATTAGGAACCAATTGAATCTCACCAAATCTTATATAGTAATTTTAAGGCAAATTAAAGAACTATGTACTAGTTATCTCCAAAACTACAATATAACCAACAATGATATAATAACTTGTAATTTACTCTGGAAAACCATCCTCTCATCTAAGAAATACATCACTAATACATATAAATTAATAAAAGACATCAAATTCCACAAAGACATACTTGTTTCAGACTACTTGAGAAAGATTAATTCTTCCATTGATAACCGACAACTGAGCCAAGCAATTAACCTAACAATTAAATCTATACCTCTTAAAAAAATAGCATTCACACAACGTATGATTTATAATAATGCATATTTCACTCCCGCCATTCTACATAAATTCAACCCTAAGAAATCCCCATTTTGTTCTCACTGTAAAGACCAAACAGCTGATATATTACATCTATTCTGAAGCTGTAAGTGTGTATTGAAACTTTGGAACTTCCTTAAACTTCAGCTACAAAAAATGGGATATCAGACATCTACTCTCACCTGGGAATTTACTCTCTTACATATCTTACCAAACAATATTCCTAAAGCACAAGCAGTTACACTGATCAACATTTTCCTTTTAATGAAACTTTATATAGCAACCAATTGGCTTAACGCAATTAACATGAAGTGCTCGTTTGTGGACTCCTAAGAACTACTATATCCACCCGCCAAATCCTGCCTTGGTTCCCCCCTGGGTTACCTAAACCACCCTGGACAAAACCACAGTAATCATCACTCTGGTATAAGGTATTTTTCTCCACTCTCTTAACTCCTGGAAGTGCTCGTTTGTGGACTCCTAAGAACTACTATATCCACCCGCCAAATCCTGCTTTGGGTTCCCCCCTGGGTTATCTAAACCGCCCTGGACAATACCACAGTAATCATCACTGTATGTTACAGTGTTTTTTGACTTTTATTCAAAGAGTATTACTTATGTTATTTCTTATCCTCTACTCTTGTTACTTTTACTAGACTACTGCCAGTCACTGCCAGCAGCAAACCCCCCTCCCTGTTTCATTTTACTACTCTATCCCTTAGACTGCCTCTTCATTTTGTAGACCCTTACCTTCTTCAATTCAGCCCTTAATTTATCTGTGTTCTTAGTACTTGCCATTCCCCTTCCCCCTCCTCCTATGCTCTTCTCTTCCCCCCTGAGAACATTGTAGTGTCTCCCTCTACCCTCCTCACTGTTTGTATTTTTGTGCTCTCCTTGACTCTTTGCTTCTTCCTTGTTGTTTTTTCCTTTCTGAGCCCTGACTACTTTCTCTGTCCCATAGTCTTATCAACCTGTCTCTAGGCTGCTCCTTCACCACCTCTACCTATTCTAGGCTTCCCTTGAGCCTATCCCCATACTGTTTTATTCTCAACCTCACTTATCTTTTATCTTTCCCCTTTCCTCCAATTCACACTTAGCTACCCTCCTTTAGCCAGCCTCCTGCCCTTGAATTGCACCTTACTGATTGTTTTCTCTCCCACTTGCTCTCACCTGGTTTTGTGTCTGCCCCGCTTCGCTCCCCTCCCTACCCCCAAATCCCACCCGCCCCTGGGAGTTCTTACCTTATAGCTCTCTAGACACTCCCCCCATATCCCCTGACCTATCACCATCCTTCTTATCAGTTAACCTCTCCCCTTAGCTATTATCTCTCTTTCCTTTTCTCCTCCTACTTCATGCTACTCCTGCTACTCCCATTTCTAACATCCACCTCCAAATCATCTTCTACTTTTCTTGTACACCTATTTATTTCACCTCTTTCATTCATTCTCTCCTATTCTTCATCCTTTACCTAGCCTAGCTACACCTTGTACCTGCTAATTCTACCAGCATCTACCTATTATTGACAACCTCTATCCAGGTCTTGTTTTTTACTTCTTCTTTCTCAAAACACCATATACTACTGGTTATCACATAACCACTGGCTCTTGTACTGACCAACTCTCACAAACTATATCATCCTAACACTTACTCAACACCATGCCTCCAACACTAAAACCCTTTCTCTCATACATCCTTCTCTTTACCACTATTCTAGCCTCTCTTTCTATATCCTAATATATCACCCTCTTTGAAAACAACTCTTTAAAGGAACAAAATCATCATCTCCAGCAAACACTACCATCCTCTTTTCTCACTAACCTTAATCACAGTAACATAACCTGCTCCACTAATTATCTTCTACCAAAATACCACAGAATAACTCATATGACATTCTACCTTAACAAAAAATATTGTAACAACTTACTCAAAATCCTTAAATTCCTATTCTACACCAATCATTACCTCCTCCTACATGGAGATATACATCCAAACCCTGGTCCCTACACTAAGACTAATCTAAACACAAATAGACATCCTCTACCTATACTTCCACCATGTATTAAAACATCTAACTCCCTTCTAATAGCTCACCTTAATATTAGAAGCATTAATAACAAAGTTCATCACCTCCATGCACTATTGGACTTGCACTCATTTGACATATTATGTCTTACAGAAACATGGTTAAAACCCTCTACTCACGACCAGGAAATAACCCCTCCTGGCTACAACATACTCAGATATGACCGCAAAACTAAGAAAGGTGGTGGTATAGTCATCTTCTATAAATCCAATCTCCAACTTACCATCCATAATGAACTTTCACTAATAGACCCTAAAGCTGAATCATTATCTACCAAACTCCAGATTAACAATAACAAATCAATCTATCTAATTTGTATATATCTCCCCCCTGGTAATAATACTCAGACTCTAGAAAACTTACTTAGTTCACTTTTCCAACCAACAACACCAAGAAACCATAATACTTGGTGATTTTAACATTGACTGGATAACCTGTTCAAACCAACACCCAACTAACCATATTAATCTCTATGGGTTCTCGCAATTAATAACAACTCCTACTAGAATCCATAAACAAAATAGAAAAGAAACAACTCTTGATTGGATCCTTATTAATAACCACCCCAGCAGTTACACTCCAGGAACCCTTCCTGATAATATCAGTGACCATATGCTTACATATGTCACAAGACAAAAAGTGAATATTCCAGATACTCATAAACTAAGAACATCCCGATCAAAAAAGTTCTTTAACCCTGATAACTTCCTTACTGAATTGCAAGCATGTGACTGGTCACCACTAACTCACCTTGAACTTAATAAAGCAGTGACCTACTTGAATACAAACTTTCTACAAATCCTTGATCATCATGCCCCTTTTCACTCTACTAGAATAAGATCCAAATCTGCTCCATGGCTATCTAAGCAAACAAAAGAAAAAATGATCCTCAGAAATAAAATCTGGGCCAAATGGAGAGCTAGTAAATGTCCATCTGATCATCTCCTCTTCAAACAATTAAGAAATGCCACCAAAAAAGATACTGTTAGAGATAAAAAGGAATATTATCTTCACCTGCAACAAAGTAGTCAGAAAACCCCTCAAAAATTCTGGACAAGCGTCAATAAACTTCTTAAACCAGGACATGCACCTACTCCTACCCCTACAGACTTTCACCTCAACAATGCTACACAGATCCCTGATGCCTTTAATAAGTATTTCACAGAAGCCATTCAATCCCTAGCTAACTCATTACCTACACCGACTGCATCCTTACCAAATACCTCTCTACCCTCATCTAAGAACGTTCAAATTCAACCCGTTGCTACATCTCTTATTTATAAGCTTCTTAAGAAACTCAAACCTTGCACCCCATCTGCTGACCAACTCCCATCTGAATACCTACAAATAGCTGCTAAAGCTATCAATTATCCAGTATCCATACTGATAAATAGGACCATCACTGAAGGAACAATCCCCACCTTATGGAAAATATCTCATATAATTCCCCTACATAAAGGAGGCTCATCAACTGAACTCTCAAATTTTCACCCTATTGCCTTACTTTCCCCATTAGCCAAGATTATGGAAAGATGTGTTCACAAACAAATTCTTAACTACCTTCTTCAAAACAAACTTCTAGCCAACTGTCAACATGGGTTTAGACCATTCCACAGCACGACAACTGCCCTACTTTCCTTCTCTGACTCCATAAACAATAATAGAAATAATAATTGTTTCTCCTCAGCACTTTTCATAGATCTTTCCAAAGCCTTTGATATGGTTAACCACAATATACTTCTTGACAAACTAAACCTTTATTCTCTCAGCCCACTCTCACTACAGTGGTTTAGGAGCTATCTCCATAACAGGCAACAAGCAGTCCTTTGGGAGAACAACCTATCTTCCTTACTCCCAGTAAATATTGGTGTTCCACAAGGATCAATCCTAGGTCCCCTTCTTTTTTCTTTATTCATCAACGACCTACATCTGAATATACCACAAGCCACCTGCATTCAATATGCTGATGACTCAACATTAATCTGCACTGCTAAAAATATTCCCTCCCTCCAGTCCCTCACCCAAACAGTCTTCCAATATGTCGAAAATTGGTTTATGCAACACTGCCTCCTCCTTAACCCCAAAAAAACTAAGCTTCTTCTCTTTACTCCTACTCATAAATCTCCCACACCTCTCTTTACTATCTCATCAAATAATGCAACCAGTATAAACCCTGATAAGACCACTCGACTGCTAGGTGTAACTATTGATAACCATCTCAATTACGATGAACACATTAATACCACTATTAAAACTGTCAACAAAAAATTGGAACACTCTACAGAATTAAACCCTTTCTTACCCCAGAAGCTAGAAAAACCATTGCTCAAACACACCTGATCTCCACCCTCTTCTATGCCTCACCTATCTATACTAACTTATCCAAAAATAACACTACCAAACTCTCTATCTGCTACAATAGCATAGCCAGATTCATTACTGCTACTCCCCTACGAACTCACCATTGTCTTAACCTCAAACTTCTAAATTGGTTAGAGCTAAATAACCACTTACTCTATCAACAACTACTCATCATTCATAAGACCCTTTACTACCCTGATGTCACCCCTATCCTTACAAAACTGATCATACCATATAAAAACCTAGCCACACTCCGTTCTGCTAATAAACTCCTAGTATCTCTAACTAAATCATATAATAAAGCTGGGGATGCATTACTTTCAAATTCCATAGGTAAAATCTGGAATCAACTCCCACAAGAAATAACTAATCAAAACTCTACTTCTCTTTTCAAAAAACACATTAAAGAACATCTCAAAACACAATGGTTGTGTCCTTGTGCAAATCCCGACTGAAATCATGTCCTCACTCACTTATTTTTACCCCCCCATCCCCCTTACTGAGCTACTCACGAAAACTTTCAAGAGTTTGAGAGTTATATCTAAGAATTAGGCTTTACCAGTAATCTTTTTATCTGTCTGTGTAACTTCATTTTGTGTTATTTGTTACTGTTTTTATAAGTATAATATAGTAGTATGTAGTATAAGTTCATCTCCTATTTTTAGTATTTGTTTTGTGTTGAAACTTATTTTTCGTTCTACCTTGTATTGTTTACTCATATTATGCTTTATGTGATAAATCATTGTTTATTGCCTGTACTGGAGCTTTTCTCCCCGGGCCTCTACTGAAAACGGATATTTATGTCCAGCTAGACTAGCCCGGTCAACAAATGTAAAATAAAATAAATAAAATAAAATAAATAAAACATCTCTTGGGAGAGTTTTAGAATAGTGGCGACGAAACACCTATTAGCCCAAAAAAATTTAATCGACAAGGAGAATAAAAACAATAAGATTAGGAAATTATGGGAACAAGTCTTTAATATTATTCTTGCGTAACTTACCACAAATAACCAGACTTAACTACGATTAATTAATACCCATGATCCATGTAAGTTTTCATTTCTCTTCTTTCCCTTCTCTAATTTAGATTTCTATCCACAACAACTCTTACTGAATTGTAACACCCTTTTATATTCTGAATATTGAAAGCATCTACGTATATAGTGTAGATATTAGTGTTAGTTTATTTTATCTCTTTTTATATTAACCTCAATGTATAACAACTGTCTTATTGTGAATATGTGATACCTCTTCTCGTTGTATTTTGTTTGCTATTCTGTACTGATGAAAAGAATAAATAAATATTATTGAAAAAAAATGACAATATCTTAAATAAATGATGCTACATTCATGGCATTGTCATGTAGTTGCATGATGAATTACTGGATCCCCAGTTAATCAAAACAAACTGAATCAGTAGTTTATCAAAATGTGTATTATGAACATACTGCAAGATGCTTTCACAGGTAAAGAATAAGGGCTTGTAGTCAGCTGTAACTTTGTGCAACTTTAGAACTAGTATGTTTTAAATTTTGGAGGTGTGAGTTGTGAATGGGGGCTTAAAAGATGCAGTGCTGTAATGTTATAATACATACTTTTATGAACTACCAGGTTGCTCAGTTCATTTTGATGAAATGGGATGTTGCAGCTTTTTGTTAGAATTAATGGGTAACTATTTTCATAGACCAGGAGACAGCTTTAGGCAGTGCTTTATATTGTTTCTAGTCATGGAGCAGGGGTTGTTTAGTTTAATTTTCTGGTACTAAACTAGTACAAAGGCTACTGTTGAAATGAACCCATACAGTATAAATTAACAGCCACAATTTCAAACTTGACTTGTAAGGCTCTGTCCATGCATGTCTCCTTTTATCCTTGTACATCAATAATCAAGCTTACTCTCATCTTATAATGAGGACCATACTGCATGCTGATCATGTGGTAGTTATTCAAACAGACATCTCACCAAGTTCATGGAAAGGTAACCCTGGTACATGTGTAGTCCTTGTTCAAAACTATTTTCTGTTTTTTAAGAACCAAGCCACTAATGCAAATAAAATCTAACTCACTGTCCGTGGGACAAAAACAAGATGCAACTCATTGCTAACAAGTTAAAAGTTTATCTCTACACAGTTATCTTCCCAGTGAGAGAGAATGTAGGCACTGTTATTTTTGGCTGGAAAAGTCCCAGTAATTTATTACTAATAGTACCATAATGCAGACCAAAGTGTCATTGCTTTAGAAGCAGGCTGTAACACTAGTAATATGCCAAGTTACAAGGCATGTCACATTTTAACTAAATGTGAGATGATACTCCTAACAGAGAAACTCCTGTCAAATCAAATGCACTTCCATATCTACTGGCTACATTCACATCTAACTTCTATATCAAACAAGATGGGTCAGTTCATAATCAATGATCTGTAGAGGAAAAGCTAAGGCGGCTCCCTACTAGTCCTATGACCATTCTTATTTACTCTGTTTAAATCGTACATGTACCAACAATAGGACACAATCCTCCAGTAGCAAGAGAACTGAATTTTTAATTGGGCCATCTAGAAAACCAAGGCCTTCTCAGTTCACCCTATTTAAGCCCCTTCGTGGAAGGCTTGCTACATTAATGGTTATTAAGTGTGGAATACTGTCACACCTTATATCAGATCTGTACCAGTTTATCTGATTGTGCTGCCAAGAAAGAAATGCTTCTTTGCCACAGAAGCAAAATGCAGCTGAAGTTGAGCTAATCACTTTAAAATAGTTTTTCTGTCCCACAAATACATACTATGTTTGCTTTTCTTGATTACTGAACTTTTCTTCTCACATGGCACTGTGCTACGCTCTCAAACATTTGTACCTCACATCTGCTTCCCAGAGTCTTTCCTCTGAGCATTCACATCAGGTATTTTTGCTACTCTGATATAATGTTGTTACTATACTTAAATATTCAAATGCAACACAGGGCTGTACTTTCATTTGCATCTTTATTTGTATTGTCTTATACTATAAATCCAATATTTTATTTATTTATTTATTTATTTGTCTATCTGTCTATATATATCTCTCTGTCTAACCATACATACAAGAACACAGGCCTAATGATAGTTTTGGCAAGACCTGCTCCGAGATGACATAATTATATAATGAACTTGACTGGTTAAATGGATTATCTTGATACAGAGTAGCAGCTATTGCATAAACTATCAATTTTCTGCTCTTTGTATAGATTTTATAGAATCATATGATCATATGAGTTATGAGGCACATGATCCTCACGGCCATTTCCACCTTGCCAATACACACCCTTAGGTCATTCACATTGCACCAGGGGGTGAATTTGTGAACACCCATCCAGCTGCCCATCTCCTTTTTATATGCAGTGCATCACACTGCTTGGAGACAGATTTTGTTCAAGAGAGGTTGCAGGCACTGCAAAACAAATGTATACATTTTCTTAGTGTTATTTATTTGTAGGATCTCTGGTCCTAGTATGTTCTACTTTCTGAATAACTGGGAGTGTGTGTACTAATATGGGGTAGTGCAATATTAATGGCAAAGGCTTGGCTGGCTTCCTTTGTTAATAAGGGTGGTATTTCCTAAGTTTTCTCCTCAAACTGCCTCATTATCAAAAAGCATAGAGCATGGCCATGGAGACAGCCCAACATGGTTCTGCATGTCTTTGAGCAAATGTACTGTATCAGGGCTTTCTTTGAATACAAAAAAAATTACCTTGAGGTAACCTTTATGAATTCAGCCCATGATGTTTTTATATGTATATATCACATAAATAATCTCAGAGAAGATATTATTTCTTAATCAATACAACTAAAATCATGGAATAAGAATGCAACAGATTTGATTTAGTTCAGTGACTGTGAACATCTAATATGTGTTGGCCGCTATTTAAAATTTAAAGAGGTCATAAGACATACCAAGTACCAGTGTTATCAATTTACTTAAGATCATAAGTCCATATGTTTATATTAGGCTAGTGACCAGTGGGGCCTTTATAAGCCTAGGTATGCATCCTAAGTGTATTCCACAAGCTTTTTGTCACATAGTGGTTATTTTAAGGAGTACGTGTAAAAGATTTACAGGCTGCTTCTGTCTATTATAGACAACGGTGCTACACTTGGGGTGAATTTCTGATTTCTCATCCATTGGTCAAGGTTATGCTTGAGTAGGTTTAGGGAAGAACTCTGCTTCACGTGGATGTAAAGTCTGTTCCTGAGGAAGAAAATCTCTGAGACACATACCTTTCCCTCCAATATATTCAATTTATGTTAAAAGCAAGGTTCAAGTGCCTAGATCAAGTAGTTCTGATGCTATGGGCTTTGCGGATGTCTAAAAGACCCTTTAGAGTGGGATCCAAGGATGCCTTGCATGCCAGGCATAGATTGCTTCTGAACAGCCTATAAGAAACTCAGTACAGAGAAAAGCTTCTGAGGAAATATTCATAGGACATATTGTTTATGCCCTGTATTCCTTTTGTGAAGAATCTCTGTAGATGTTCCTGTTGCTGCATGTGCCCAATCAGGTATATACTGAATGGGGTGCTGTACTCAATGATTGGCCCAATGAAGGCCGAACAAGACCTAAATGCCATGTTCTTGCCTATAAATTGACCAACACAGAATTATCTCTTTAGTATCTTTGACACATGTTGGTCAAAAGCCAGGTTACTATCCAAATACATCCTCAAACCCCTGACTATTGCTCCACTCTTAGGGGTGTGTTATCAATGAGATAGATTCGTAGGGCAGCTAACTTCTCAGAGGGTAATATGATGCCTTTCTTGTCACTGAGTTTTTAACTGTAGCTTTGGCACCAGTCAGTTGTCTCTGTTAGTCTTTCCTGTAGGATGTTACTGTTGGGGGGGGGGATTCTATGACTGTACAAAGTTTGCAGTCATGTGCAAACTTGGTCAACCAGAGGCCTTTGACATTGTCTTTGACATCCTTGAAGTTAATGCCAAAAAGGAGCAGGTTCAGCAAGGAGCCCAGAGGGAGTCTGCTAGTGACTGTCCTCTTGTGGTGGTGGTCTTCCGTATCCTAACTTTATGGCACCTATTTGAGAGGCAGCTGGCTATTCAGCACATAACATTGGGGTTAATGCCTAATTCCATGAGTTTGTTTACAATGTCTGAGTGGATATTGTATCAGATGACATAGCCAGGTCAAGGTCGGCAGTGTGCTCCATGTTGCTCTCATCTATTGCCTTGGTGACCTTTTTAAAGAAATTGATCATGTACATGATTTTGGGATGCAAACATTTGATACAATAATCAAATAACTATGTCCATCCAACGTAAGTATGTAGTTCCAAAACATTTTGGAAAAAAAGTGGAAATTTCGGTATATGACCTTTAGACAGAACTGACCACAGTCTAATGATCAAGTCAAGAGGACAGTTTAAGCTGTGATAAACCTCCTGAAGAAAGGCTAGCACATTAACAGTAACTGTTATACTGTAGTTTGTCTAACTTTTTTGAAATATAGAAATATTCTCTCACCAGGTGTGTACCTCATTATGGATTAGACAGCCTGCCTCTACTTCCTTACTACAGCCTGAAGACAAGAATTCAGTACAACGCATACTGAAAGGAATGAAGCTTAGGCAAAAACGTATTTGACAAAAGTGCAAGACACATATCACCTTTAAAAAGATGGAAATAAAATGAAAGTGCAGCAAAGTTCCACAGAACACATCTAAAAAAGTGGTTGTTAACAAGTGTTTGCAGTTGTGAACATTAATTCTTATTTTAAGATGGAACGTTACTGACAAATAGCTGAAGACATTTGTTCAACTTAAGTCTTTCTCCATGAGATTCTGGTGAGTGTTCATATTCTAACTGAGAACCCCCAAGCCAAGAGATGTGTTGACAAGTTTCAAAGGAGATATGTAAGAGAGACTTTAGAGAGGCATTTCCAGAAGCAGTAGAGAACAATACTATCTTTTTTGACTTCTGAAGCACAGGTATAGGGTTGTATATGTATCAAGGGTGTTATTCCTATCAGAGTTTGGGAAACTGGGACACAGTCAGACAAGTGAAAGCACAAGTAATTTGGCATCATTCTGTAATATCCTGGGTAGAGATTTTGTAAAATAATACAGTAAAACGTTGTAATTGTTGTGGTACCCCCCCCCCCCACCATGTATACTGTGTGAGCCTCCATGAAGAATAGCAGACTGAAACCACTTTTTTAATCAAATTAAGGCAGTAAGGTCAGGAATTCGTTATCAAACCAATAATAAATAAACAGAAATACAAACTATTCATCTTGTCTGTCAGGCCTAGTTGCATTGCCCCATCAAAAAATTAGATCATTTTTGGGAACTTCTCCAGAGCTGTCCTATGAACGTTTGTAGAAGGCATACGCAAAACTCTCAGCAATCCCTTCCAAGTAGACCTAAGTCTGACTTTTAATAGCAGCTTAACAGCAGCATAGAAAGGACATACCCATACACTATAAATGTAATGGCAAATTCAGAAACAACCCTCTCTGGTGGAACTCTTGTATAACTAAACCATATAACAAAAGACAGTCAATAGTGAAAAGTTGTAAGAAACTCCCATCCCCTTACATCAAGACCACACTGGAACATGTCGGCAAGGAAGTTAAGAACACTATTAAAAAATGTAAAGGAGAAAAGAAACTAAAAGTTGTCACAGATACCAAAATAAACTACACATCTTTCTTCAGTTATGTCTGAAAATTAAGGAATAATGTTCAGTAATGTATTGAGCTCATCCATAATGATATCACACACTTTGATCCCAAGGATATAGACAATATATTAGCAGACAGATTAAATAATAATACCATTTTGTTAAGCAGGGGGACCCACTGGAGATACAGCCCTATTTCAGGGGTGACCTGGGAGCAATGTCTGGTCAAATAGCTTTCTCAAGATCATGTGATAGGGAAATGAGGGGTGAGGTAATCAAACCCTGTACTACTGAAGCACCGCGCGACCTTAATCCTC
Source organism: Protopterus annectens (assembly GCF_019279795.1). Classification (NCBI taxonomy): domain Eukaryota; kingdom Metazoa; phylum Chordata; order Ceratodontiformes; family Protopteridae; genus Protopterus; species Protopterus annectens. The sequence goes on from NC_056725.1 coordinate 1,109,500,594, forward strand.
TGCACTAAGTGCTACCTTTACCTCACCTTCTTATATTGATGCTCCCATTATCCCTGAAGATGTAGGTTGCTCTGAAATCAATTTGGAGCAAGTCTTAGAATCACTGTCAAAGCAAACAATAATACTTCCATGAGACCAGACAACGCACCAGATTGAAGTATTTTTCATGTCAGGTATGTACCATCTGACCTTCTTCTTAAATTGTTCAGCCCTAGCCTGTCTACAGGGTTTGTACCTGATGCCTGGAGTACAGCTACCTGATACCTAGACTACAGCCACTGTGTCTCTCCTACACAAGGGTGGCCCATCTACAAATCTAGGCAATTATACTTCTGTCTGCATCACCAGCCTTATAAGCATGGAACAAACATAGCAGGTATTTGTAGAGGCATTGGTTTATGCTCATTTATGCAGACTTAGGGAACCTGACTGAACTACAACCCATTATGTTTGGTTTTGTGAAGGCAGGTCTTGCCTTCTGAACCTACCATGCTTCCTTCAAAAGGTTGCAGATGCTGTGGACAGTAATCACTCTGTTCAGCACTGCTTATCATGACCTGGCCAAGGCTTTTGATAATATTCCCTATGTTAGAATTATTGAAAAACTGGACAAACTACATTAATGTAAACCCCTGTGTTGTCCACTAAATTGCAAATTCACTAGACAACAGATCTCAGATTGTGAAAGTTGCTGGCACATTCTCTGAATGTAAAATTTTAATGAGTGGTATACCACAGGGATTTATGCTAGGCCATGTCCTGTCTGGGATTTATTTTACAAACATCCAAGTCAACATCCCAGAAGTGCGGTTGATCAAGTTTGCTAATGACTGCAAGCTGGGTACTGTTATCTGCCCATCAGCTTATAATAGACAGCTCCACCAATGGTTGGAAAGTACACATGCCTGTTGTACTGAAAATGATTTAAAGTTCAATGCAAACAGTACAGCAGAGTAGCATTTAACAAAAATGATGCACCTACTTCATGTGTTATAAAAGGTACACCTGTTATGCAAACAGCTCTATTTCATTGATTGATTGATTGATTGATTGATTGATTGATTGATTGATTCATTCATTCATTCATTCATTCATTCATTCATGTTTCCACCATAGTCAGCAAAACCTTCTACCTTGCTCATTGAATAATCAAGGGAGTATCTTCAAAAGACAAAGGAGTCATCCTACCCTTATATTCTTCCCCTATCTGACCATTCATTGAATACAATGCCCCTTGGTATGTACAAATCCAAGCACATCATTTGGCTGAAAAGTTCCTAAATATTTTTAACAAAGAAAATTAAAGTTCTTATCCTTGAGCTATCATGAAAGATTAACACACCCCTCCCTATACTCAGTTGCCTCCTGACTGCTCTGAGGTGACCCATATGTTGCTTTTCTAGCCATAAAAGACCCAGCTCAATTTGAACCTATTTCTTTGCAAAACCAGTGCCTCTGCAAACACCTGCACTAGAGACATAAACCTACACAGAAACATAAGAAAGACTAGCTGTAGGGAGAGGTTTCAGGTGTTGAGTGTAGTTCCAGCCTGTGAAGTTCGTCGCCAGTACAAGTCAAACAAAGTTCTGTTTTGACTACCTTTAAGGCTAGTCTTGATGACTGGATGGGTAACCACAAATTTGCACTAGGGTTATCATGTATGGCCATGCTTAATACTGAGTGCTTTACATAGTCGGCAAAAACATTTGAGTTTGTTTGCTTGAGTGTGTATGTAAATAGGTCCCTGTGATGGTTTGCCTAATGTTAGTCTTATTTTCCTAAATTCACAATCATGTCTACTAGCCAGTCAAGAAGAAGAAATTATCTTTTCCTGTTACATATATATTTTTTTATTTACTTGTGTACTTATATGTGCATTATATGTGCATTAAAAGCCGTGGTGGTGCAGCAGTAGTGTTGTCGCCTCACAGCAAGAGGTTATCCCGTTCGATTCTTGGCTGGAGCGCCTTCTGTGTGGAGTCTGCATGTCCTGTCCATGGTCGAGTAGCATTCAAAAGACATGCGTGAATGGGCGTGCCTTCATTGAAGGTTGGGCATCGAGCTGGCACCTCAGCACCATAAAAATCTACTGCCAATCATTAGCGGACCGGAGTTCCACTTTGGCGACCCCTAACCGGGAAAAGCAGAAAGAAAAACAACTTATATGTGCATTACACCTGCTCTTTCAATTCACCTTGATTCATGTCACCCCAGTGCTAACAGTGCCAATACATATGTGTCCCCGGCTACAAATGAATTCCTAACTGACGTGTACAATAGTGTCATGCATATGCCACTTGGAGGACAGATACATGGCAATAGGAAGAAGGCGCTCGCTATTTTTGTTTTCATTATTAGCAATCTAGTTTTCTATCTCTTTATGTTTTTTATGTTTATTATGCTTCAATCTAGTTGTCTTTGGAATCTCACAGAAATGCACATCTGTAAATTTAGGCAAAAACAAAGACAGTGTGTTCACCAAAATCGGCTTTTAGGAAAATGATGAGTCCACAAGTAAGTAAATTCCAAATCTCAACCTCTCTTTAATAGGTAAACAAAAGTAACAAAACAAATAAAATGTGAGTCCCTTAAAATCCCCACGATAAGCGCTTTCAATAAAAATCTTTCTCAGATCTGTAAACTTAGCTGCCTGAGAAGACTGTCTGTGTAACTATTGAAAAATAAACTTAACAATTGCAATTCAGTTCAATTTTATTGTGGAATTCCTGTTTGATAAAAGGGCTGTATCAGTCTTTAATTTCTTACATTTTGGTGCCATATTTACAGCCAGATCTAGCAAGGGAAATGTTAGGCATACGTTCATACTTAAATTTTGAGTAGTATTTTCTGAATTAACAAAAATCTTTTAACTATCATTTCATGTCGTCACAACACAACAGCTAAAGTAAATGTTGTTGTTAATTCAGAAACTACTGCCCATACATAAGAAGTAAGCGCACCTAAGTGTGGATTTTAATTCATTAATTATTTATTTTCTGGAAAGCATTTTTCATTCCTTGATACAACAAAAGTGACAATGTCTGCTTTCTTTTTAGCTGTGTTTAGCAAGGTTGCAGTGCCCATGTACATTTTTACATAACATTAATGGAATGGACATAAACACCACCTACTTGTATTGGAAGCATAAATGCAAATTGTCAGTCCACCAGTGATTGACACTGACATCTAATATTTGAAAGCAACAAATATAAAAATAAAATTCTTTTTGCAGGAACAAGCCCTCATTTACCTGCATACCCCCTGATAATTATATATACCAAATCAGAGATTGCACTGCAGTGGGGAAATGGCATATTCTCCAATCCCCACTGACTATAATTTCATAGAAAAAAAAGCCGATATATTTTGATCAGCTCTACCAGCTCTTTTACACATTGACAAATGGACTCATCGACAAAAGGTTCTGTTCCCCTTGCATTTTACTGAGATATTCATAAGTATGACACAGAAAGTTGTCATTTGCTTAGAATGGGAGTCTTGTCTTAATATGTTTTAACAATATGTTTTTCCAAAACTGCAGGAACTTAAGGAACCAATTTCTGCTTATATAGAAAACATGAGAATAATAAGGTTATGCACTGGAGCTTAGGAAGAGATTTTGTTTCACTGTAACCTCAAGAAGTAAACTGGAAGACTCTTTGTAAATCAGTATTACAAGGCTGTAGAAAGGAATAAAAATGGTAATGCTGAACATCTTTAACCAAAATTCAAAGATGCAATACACAGCTAAATCTCTTAAGCTCAGCAGCTGTTGGTGTGTATTTACAGATGGCGGTGTTAGACTTGTTTATCTTAGAATATTTATCTTTTAACTATATATGTGCACTTTTGCATTTTGATTACTTATTTAACATTGTATAATCCACAATTATTTGCATGCAGTCCAGCTCAGAAGAAATCCGTATGTTCTGTTGGACTAGATATTCAGTCTTCCTTCTTCTACATGCTGCAGAAATATCTAAGTAGAATATGTTTAAGTCTTAGCGGGGGTACATTATATCATTACAGTTCATTCTGTCACATTCATGGAAATTGGGGGAGAATTGTAAATTAGTTCTTGGCTTGGTAATAGGCCTTAGTGTTGCAGCATTTGCTGTGTTTCTGACTGGTAATGATTTATTTTACAAGAGTTCAAGTTTAACAATTGTTAATATTCATGAAAACTGGAATTATGTGCACACGTGTGTGAGTTTGTGTGTGTGTGTGTGTGTGTGTGTGTGTGTGTGTGTGTGTGTGTGTGCGTGTGTGCATGTGTGGGTGCGCGCGTGTGTGCACGTGCGCGTGCATGTGTGTGTGTGCACGCGTGCGTGCATGTGTGCGTGTGTGTGTGTGTGTGTGTGTGTGTGTGTGTGTGTGTGTGTGTGTGTGTGTGATATACCTAAGTATAGTAGGAGTATAGGAATTCACACCCTACACCACCCCATTGATTCAACCATCTTTTAATGAAGATCCAACTAAGATCATGCCTCAGGACTGTAGTCAATGATCATGTTCTGGCAAAATGAAGTGCTTTTCTGTCAGAAGTTACATTTGCCTTGGCTACATTTATCTCTCATTCAGAAGATTTCTCCCCTTCACTGATTTCCTACATATATTCATTTAACTAAATGGAGTAATTGCCATTTGTACATATTGCAGCTCTTTTCACTTCCTGCTGTAGTGTGGATAAGAAGCCCACTGTCTGGCATTCATTTTAAGAAAGGTACAGGACAAGCCTCTGCAGTTTGCCAGCCAGTTTTTTTTTTGCTCTGTTAAGATAATAATGTGCTGTTTTTGGGGAAAGTGTACTTACCTTTCTCTGGTAGTTGCTGCCTGATACGTTTTCCACAATCTAGTTCTAGTGCTTAGCCTAAAGAGGTGTATTTCTGAGTATCTGGCATGGTAGGCTTTTTCTGTTTTCCTGATGGCCTCTCTGTGTGCTACTCCACTGCCTAACCTTTGTTTACCTCAGTGGGTAGGTAAACAATACATGGCCATGCATTTGCTCATTCCTATCTAGCCACACCAATCATGATGCAAATGCTTCTTTTCAGGGGAAAACTGGGTCGGTTAATTGATCTGCTCAGAACTACACAGTTTATATGTAGAGATTAAGGGACTCACAGCAAAGACTAGAGAATAAAGTTAGTTACGAGGTTATAACCTCAACCCAGTATGCTATACTTCCAGATAATATCATGGAACCATGTTTATTTCAAATATTTGTCAGGAGGGAATATTTCCTACAGTTTATAACTGAGCGTTCAACAACAGAGTCAATACTAGAAGGACATGTATTCTTTCCAGTCAGCACATATTTGTCAGACATCTGATATGACTTGTTCATTCACACCTTGCTGAGTTACCCGAGTACCAAACATAACTTGTAAAATTAACCTGATGCAGTAGGCAAGCCACCCTTGCACCCCAACCACTATCTAGAAAGCACATGAAATGTCACACAAAAGATATGTTTGCACAAGCAGAAAGAAGGGAGACATCTCACAAAAGAAAGGAATCCTTCATGGTATGCTCTTAGAACCTGCACTGGTAGTGATTTCCTATACAAGGCATTGCTCAGGGCATTAGACTTTGCACAGATGCACTCAGGGAGATGTTTCCTCATAGCACAGTTACTCAGTGACAAGATGTCTGTTGAGATTTAGGTTTGGTTGTTCAGGCCTGATGTCAGGTCAGTGTCTCTGTGGAGTTTTGAATGCTCTACCGGTGTCTGCCTGTGTTTTCTAAAACTATTTGACATCTCCTAACTCACAAAACATGCTGCTTGATTGAGTATACTGAACTCATGGCTGCAAAGGGGACAACCAAACATCCTGCCATCGTAACTAAAAATATGTGACATGTACAGATACAGTGTGACATCTGCCTGTTGCTAAGGGAAGTTTTTTTTTTAACTACTATGGAAAGCAGTGTGTCAAAAGTTCCAAACTGAAGCTAATATGCTGATATGGAGAAGGGTGTACTTTAAATATGTTCACATGTTGTATTAGTTGCTGTACTGTTGGAGATGCCTCTAAAATCAACAATATGCTATTAAATAAGAGGGACTTTAGACCCAGAAAAGGTGGACTATGGAAACAGGAATGCTGTTTGAAACACGTATGGAAGAACTATATGTTCTTACATTATCGTTATTTTGAAAGTCATACGTGAAGCACGTGCAAGGAATGCTCTTCACATGTTGCTCAGACAAGTAAAACTTCATTTTTATGGGCAGAAGAGACAAAAGATGTAAAGAGAATGAAAATATGTTGATTTTAAATGGCATTAACCAATAAATAAAATGTGTATAATTATTCAATTATTTTCTTTAAAATGTAACTTAAATGGGATAGAGGCTTATGACTGTTGACAATAGTTTCACTGTATCAAAGATCTTTATAAAGTTTTTGAAACATTACTTGCTAAAAATAACCTGTGAAATCCTAATGAATAGGAAATTAAAATGAACTGTTTCAGTAAAATGACTGTTTGGCAATTTCCATGCTGTCTTGTCATTTTCTTTTCATACTTTGGTGGGATAGGTAAAGCATTCTAGACTAGGTTAAGATAACTCCAACTCTTATCTGCAGTCACTTTCTCTGAAGATGTTTTTCTTTAGAATTAGGTCTTTGTTTATCAGCCTGTAATGGCTTCTATTTTGATTAACTCCTAACAAAAGCTGGCTGTGTTCATAAAAACAAATTGTTTTTGTCGCAATAAAATATAATGTAATAGCCACTGTCTCTGATTCATGTAACACCTGCTTCACTTTTTAGTTTATACACAGTAAAACAAAAAGGTGCTACAATTTACACTGCAAAGTAGTAAAACATATCATAGTCATGTTAATAAGCATTTTACAATGCCATAGCATGAACTGCGGGTCTATATTACATGATCAAAACCTTAGGTTTTCGAACACCTAATGGTTGATCATGAAATATCGAACATTTAATATCGAAAATGGCCATTTCCACACAGGGAAACAATGCCGTTGGCCAAATAAAAGAAAAAAGTTATAAACAGAAGTAACGTGGGGGGGGCTTTACCCCCCCCCCCGATGTGGGGGGCTGTGTCCCTCCACACCACTCCTAATTAAATATGCCAACTCCGAGATCGCTCTACAGTGAAGAAAGAACAAAATCTAAATAATGGCCAAACAATTCATTTCCCTGTATGGAAATGGCCGTTCGCAATTTGGAAACTTCTACATTTTGTGACTGACCTTTAGGTTTTCGATAACCTAGGGTTTAGATTAGGTAATAGGGAACCCATGAACTGCACCCATTCAATAAAGAAGAACATGGCACAGAAATTCAATCACGTTGTAGATTTCAATCAATAACTGAACCTCAAACAATTCAGCTTTTCAAGGGCAAGTCATGTCTACTGAATCTGGTAGATTTGTTTGAGAAAGTCATTAAGTTGATGGATGAAGGTAAAACAGTACATACCACCTACCTCAATCTGGCCAAGGCATTTGGCACAATTCCTTACTCAGGTAACAAAACTGAGCATAAATCCCTGTGTCACCAGACGGATAGAAAACTGATTTTATCAATAACCATAAAGTTGAATCTAACTGTAGTGTGGGTCAAAGTGTGTTTATATAGAGTACTAGATATTCTCTTATTTCGAATGTCGCTAAAATGTTCGGGCATACGTATACGTAATGGCCTAGATGGTTGTCCTACATAAAAGGAGGAACACGAGCATGTGGCTAAATATACCAGCCAATCGGTACTGCAATTGGCAAAAAATTGGATATCATAAACTTTGCTGATGTTTCTGCTAGAAAATTGTTTGGATTTCAGCATATAGGTTCATAGGTTGGTACTAGGCTATCGGCCCTAGGGCCTATACAAGCCTAACCATAACAATTCCCTGGCTATTTCTTCCCACACTATTTACTTCCCTGGACCCCTGTCTAGCAGGGTGACTGACGTGATCCCTGGGGTGAATTTTCTTTCTCCTATCCAATCATCAAGGTTCCTTTTGAAGAGGGTCAAAGAGGCGCTCTGCTTGACATGTATGGGCAGTCTATTCCAGAGTCTGGGGAGTCTCTGGGTCAGGAACCTATCCTACCACCATGTTTTGTTTATTGTGATAACAAGATTTAGATCCCTAGAGCATGTGGCTCTGAAGGATTGGGATTTCTTTAAGTGTAGCATGTCCAACAGCTCTGGGTTTGACATGGCCTTATATGTTAAGCAGAGATCACCTCGGAGTAGACCATATGCAACAGAGTATAGCTGGAGTTTTTTAAGGTGGTCAGCATAGGGCATATGCTTTAGGCCTGTGATTCTTTCAGTGAGGTATTTCTGCAGCCTTTCCAGTTGTTGCAGATATCTTGAGAGGTATATACCAAATGGGGCATTGTATTCGATAATGGGTCTAATGAGGGATGAGTACAGTGGGACAATGACCTCCTTTTTTCTGGATGAAAAACCGTTAGTGATGAGGTGGTCCACATAGAAGGATTTCCTGACTGTTGTGGTGATGTGGTTATTGAAGGTGAGACCACTGTCCACCTGTGTCCCTAAGTCTCTTATCACACTTTCGGTGTTTAGTGTACTGCCACCTATGTGATAATTCATGGGTACATGTTTTTTCCCAAAGGGGATAACTATACATTTCTTGGCACTGAGCTTGAGCCCATGGCTCTGACATGAAGCATCTGTTTCTGTAAGGCCCTTTTGTAGAGTATCCACATCATTTGGGGATTCAATAATGGCTCCCAGTTTGCAGTCATCTGGGTACTTTGTTAGCCAGAGTCCCTTAGTGTTGGCCTGTACTTCAGAGAAGTAGATGCCAAACAAGAGAGGTCCCAGGACTGAACCCTGAGGTACTCCACTTGCCACTTGTCTGGAACTGGATTTGGAGTCAGCTACTTTTACAGTGTGGGTTCTGTCAGTAAGCCAGTTGGCAACCCATCGAGTGATGTAAGGATTAATGCCCAGCTTAGAAAGTTTATCTATGATTCCAGAGTGGGGATGGTGTCAAAGGCCTTGGCGAGATCTAGATATGCTGTGTGGACTACCTTATCCTCGTCCACAGCTTTGGAGACTGATTCAAAGAAGTCAATAAGGTTCAGGAGACAAGATCGGCCCTTCACAAACCCAAACCTGGTGGGGGTCCAGTGTTTTAAGGTTGTCAATGTCTTTGTTTATAAGTTCCATGATAATATGTTTCATGGCCTTGCAGATCAGGCTCAACAGACTGATGGGGCGGAAGTTCCCGGGATCCAAGGTGGATCCCCCCTTATGGAGTGGGATAACTGTAGCTGTGCACCACTCAGTGGGCATAAAGCCTGAGGTGAGGGTATGATTAAACATGACACTTAGGTGATGTGTCAGTTCATTTTGTAGTTCATGTAGTACATAGCCCAGTATGTCATCTGGTCCCATGGATGCTGTATTCCTAGTTTTGGAGAGTGTATTTTTTACCTGTGTGGCCATCTTCCAGTATTGAGATGGACCATTCAGGGGGTGAGAAGGGGGTGAAGTTGGCACTGAATCAATCTGCAAGGATATTGGCAATATCCTTGGGATCAGTATATTTAATGCCATTTTATTGTAGCTCAGAGCAGATCTGAGCATTGCCATTTAGATTCTTCTCATAGTTATAGAATGCCTTGTGGTTGTCTTTGGAACCTTTGGCAATTTTATTTTCGTAACTAGCTTTGGAAGATTTTATGAGGGATCTCATCTTCTTACTGAGGCTGGTAAGGGAGTTTTTTGCATACTGGGATTTTTCTCTTTTCTGCAACAGTTTTTATCTTTAGATGTACCATTGGTTTATGGCAGGGGGCCACCAGATTGGCTTCCTTTTTTTGGAGGAGAGCATCTTGGTTCTATATACTGACAAAAGGAACAGTGACCACAGGGGAAGCATCCAATCCATTTATCACCCACAAGAGTAAGATGATATTCAGAATATCCTGTGGAGCCTCCCCATTATTGATGACAAACTTACTGAAGAATGGGCTAGAGCCCAACAAGAAGCCTCAACAGGCTTTGTAAATATTTTGGCTTCCTATTACGAACACATGATTGATACCAACATTACCGCAGTTCAAACCATTTGTGAACAAATCAAACCATATGAAGGGCAAAACAACTATAACACCTGTCTCCATAGGTTAACCAATGATTTACTAACACTTGAGAAAAATTTGAAGACCAAAAAAATCCACAAGTTTAACTGTGATTTAGGGGATTATGAGAAAGGCAAACAATTTTGCCACTGGAAAAATGTTAAATTTTCTGCATCAGATATTCCCCCAACTGAGCCCAAGAGAAAAAGACCCTGGTCCATCCTTAAGAAATCCAAACAAGGGCCAAGCAGTACTACAGGAGAGAAATCCTCTACCACTGATACAGAACTTGGTGTTACTCAGGAATCCCATAATCCCAAGAAACATTGAGGAGAAGAATACCCTTTATGTTTATCACACATCGGGGGGGGGGTAGAAAACATAGACAGTGTGGAAGCATTGCTACAAGCACTAACCCCTCGATGAAAGTGTTTTACAATGTACACATTTCATCTGTTGTATTAACGGAGGCTGAACAACAATTACTTAATAAAGGATTGAATTATGTCCCTGTTATTTTGTTACGGAGGATAAAATGGTTGAAGATGTACTTAGTTTTTGTAGAATCCTTAATTTGAAATATTTTTTTAGCTCCCAGGATGACTGTCAAAGATCTGATGAATTTAGATTTCATCATTCTAATTTTGTATCCCCCCCATGAACAAATATGTTTCGATATTCCAAGATGCTGTGTTCAAACAACTACGTTTCCAGACTGACTAGTCCCAAATGCTTACCAATAATTTAACAGCTGCTGAACAACAGGCACTCAATAAACTTAAAAAGAACACAAATTTAGTTATTGTGCTAACTGATAAGGGTGGTACAGTGGTGGTGATGGATACTAGCTATTATTTGTCTGAGGCATATAGACAACTACGAGATGCCAAATATTACATGCAGATGTCACTAGATCCCACTTTGGGTTTAAAAAAAAAAGACACCTGCCCTGAACAGGTGGTAGATGAAGGCATCATTAGAGCATCTGTTAAGAAACATCGCATGCTTGCTGACCCTACCAACAATATCTGTATTTGTTTGCCTAAAATTCACAAGAATTTGGAGTGACCACCTGGCAGACCCATTGTCTCTGGCATTGGCTCCCTTATGGAGCCTATTTCTGCTTTTTTGACCAAACATTTACAGCCTTTATTAAAGCTCATTCATTCCAGAATTCAGGATACCACTGAGTTCTTAAAAATAATATCTGATTCACAGCTTGAGGATGATTGGCTGTTATGTACTTTGGATGTCTCCGCAATATACACAAATACACTGCACTGGGAAGGTTTGGAAGCATTGAATTATTGGTTGGTTAAAGCCACTTTTTACCCACCAGGATTTAACACCCTGCTTATATGTTTGGCTGAACATGTTCTAAGGAAAAGTGTTTTCTTTTTTCAAGGCCGATGTTTTTGGCAGGTGCGGGGTACGGCTATGGGAGCATCCTTTGCTCCCATATATGCCAATTAGTTTATGAGGTTCCTTGAAGATCAAATGATCTATGACAGATCTCACAACATATTCCTGGATGAAATAGATATCTGGAGAAGATATCTTGATGATTGCTGGATGATTTGGCAGTCAGACCATGTATATTTATCAGAATTTATCCAATACCTCAGTGATAACAGATTTGGCATTGAATTTGTGGTTAACCCTCATAAACAAAAGATTAATTTTTTGGATGTTACAGTCACCAGAAACACTGATAACACATTAAGTTCACAAGTGTTTCAGAAACATCCACAATGCAATAATTTATTACTAGCTACCTGCCTTCATCCACAGCACATCATCAGAAACCTATCAAAGTCACAATTTTTACACATGAAACGTATTTGTTCTATGGAGGATAGTTATGAAATTCACAAAAGGCACCTCATAGACAGATTCCAAGCAAGGGGGTATCAACATAAACATATTACTTCTGCCAGCACATGGGCTACTAACCAAGACAGAAGATGCCTCTTGGACTATCGGGGCAAATTACAAACTAAGAGCAACGTCATCAGGTTTATTACTACCTATGGCAGGAATGTTAATGTCATCAGGGATATCCTCCACAATAACTGGAACATTCTTCTTGCCAATTAGGACTTGTCTAAAGTGTTGGCACCCAGGTGTTCTTTTTCCTACCATAGGGGGTGTACGTTAGGGTCATATTTTAGTCACTTCAAATGGGGGGGATCCACAGGACATTCTGAATATCAGCTTACTTTTGTGGGTGAAACATTGATTGGATCCTTCCCCTGTGGTCACTGCTCTTTTTGTCAGTATATGCTGAAATCCAAACAATTTTCTAGCAGAAACATCAGCAAAGTTTATGATATCTAATTTTTTGCCTATTGCAGTACCGATTGGATGGTATATTTAGCCACATGCTCGCGTTCCTCCTTTTATGCGGGACAAACATCTAGGCCATTATTTATTTATTTTGTTGTCAGTTTCACAGCAAAATGAATAAATAATTAAACAAATGCATTCCTTGAATGAGAAGAAGGAATGCATTACACATCCCATATGGCTGTAGCTGCCCGTCCATAGATTATAGCTGCAGCGGCTATGCTTTTCAGCCAATTTGCACTACGGCAAAGTGCTGATGCAGCCGTTTGGTTTCGGTGATGTAGCTCACAGGGAAATGTCTTGCAAGCTACACGCCAGAATCCCTGCTCAACACACTCTTTTTGCTTGTGAAAACATTTCCCTCATTGTCCTTTATCACCCTTACCTGCTGCACATCTTTACTAGCTCGGTCCCTCTGTCTAGCCAATCAGTACAGGTCCTTTTCTCCCTCCTTAGTGTCCAAACTTTCATACAACTCTTTATACGCCTTATCCTTAGCCTTTGCCAACTCTCTCTTTGCCATGCACCTCATCTCCTTATCCTCCTGTCTACTTTCTTCATCTCTCTGACAATCCCACTTCTTCTTCAGCAACCTCTTTCTCTGTATACTCTCCTATACTTCCTCATTCCACCACCAGGTCTCCTTGTCCTCCATCCTCTTTCCAGATGTCACACCAAGCAGCTTTCTAGCCATCTCCCTTACTAGCTCTGCTGTAGTTACCCAGCTACACTTTCCCCTGCCACCACTTTACAGTCTCGAATCTCCTTCAGACTGGCCCTTCTACATAAGATGCAATCAACCTGTGTGCATCTTCCACCACTCTTGTATGTCACCCTATGCCCCTTCCTCTTGTTAAAATATGTATTCACCACATCCATGTCCACCCTTTTCACAAAATCCACTACCATCTGACTTTCTGCATTCCTTTGCTTAACACCATACCTACCATACCTACCCATCATTTCCTCATCCCCTTTGTTTCCTTCACCAACATGCCCATTGAAATCTGCTCCAATCACCACTCTTTCGCCCTTGAATACAGTCAGCACCACTTCATCCAACTCACTCCAAATATTTTCTTTCTTATTCATCACACACCCAACTTGTGGAGCATATGCACTAACAACATTCATCAATACTCATCAATTTCCAGCTTCATAAACATCAATCTATCAGATACTCTTTTCACCTCCAAAACACTCTTAGCATACTGTTCCTTCAGGATAACTCCTACGTCATTTCTCCTCCCATCCACACCATGATAGACCTAGCTTTGCTCCCCTTCCATTTGGTCTCTTGCCTACACAATATATCAAACTCCCTTCTGTCCATCATATCAGCTAGCTCTCTACCTATACCAGTCATACTGCCAACATTCAAAATTCCGACCCTCACTACGAAAGTCCTAGCCTTTACCTGCCTTCGGGCATGCCTTCCCCCACTTCTCCTTCAGCCAACAGTAGCCCAATTTCCACCAGCACCCTATTGGCCAACAGTACTGGTGGCAGTCGTTGTTAACCTGGGCCTTGACTGATCCGGTATGTATATCTGTACTGTTGTCTGCATGTATGATTTGGCAAAATTTTACACTGGATGCCCTTCCTGACGCAACCCTCCCCACTTATCCAGGCTTGGGACCAGCACAAAGAAATGCACTGGCTTGTGCATCCCCAGTGGCTGGGTTTATCTTTACCAATAATCTAAACACATAAATGAATGCATATGTTTTCCAACAAATATGCCATTGGGACATGTGTCCTATTGTTCTACAAATGTTGAAATGTTTTCTAATTAATATTCCCTGTTCAAATACTATCATTGGTGGCCTGCTGCTATCAATGTAATCTGCATGCAGGTGTAATGTCCACTGTGGTTCCATATTTGAAGTGTTCTGTTTGCTATGCAGATGTTCCAGATCTGTTGTTTTGGGCTAATGGGAATACTCATGTATGCTGGTATAACTATTCCTGGAATATGTTTACCATTACTAACCAACATATGTTCTAAAACTGCAACACCATAGCACATCTGGGAAGGCTAATCCCAGTGGATCCACTTCTCCTGCCTCATCTGGTCATGGCACCATCCCTAGCATGTCTGTGACCCACCCCAGGACCTCCTTATCTGCTGGTCCTGCATCACCTTTGTGTGGAACCACCTCAGGGGATGGGACCCATCCCCACCGGGCATGGGAGTGGACAGGATCGTGTCACCCAAAGTCAGTTCTGGGGCGTAGCAAGGTCCGCAAATAATTGGGAGGTCTGCTACACCAGCTTGAGGGCATCATGGTGCATTTAGAGGGTCAGTCTGCCCATACTGCTCTGCCACCAGCACAGCCAGTTTTAGGGCCGTGAAGGTGCAGTGGTGACTGCCCATGGGTGGGGACCTCCATCTCACTGTATCTATTTGAGGGCTTGTGTGCTTCCAATTATCAAACACCCCTCCCTGCCCAAGATGTTTACCACCCACATGTGTCATATATCACCCCTGTATGCTGTCTTGCCTGCCTTGTCTGTCTTGCTACCCAGCCTACCTCCCCAATTATAGCTACTATCCTTCCCCAACATCCCACTCTCACCCTAGAAAAAAAAAATGCTTTCTGTTCAAAAAAATTAAAAAAAAATGTCACCTCATACATAGCTATCCATTTCGTACACATGTCCACTGGACATATGTAATCTGGTCTAATTGGCTTATCAACACATTATTGTTGACCTCACCCCTCTCTCAGGTGTTTGAGTGTTCAAATTTACCTCCAAATTCAGTATATATGCACAGCTGTTGCTGTAGAAGAAATGGACAGCTATGGACCTTCCCTACACCCATGCTGCACATCCCTAGCTATCTTTCATATTGTTTTTCCGTCTCTGTGCCCCCTTTTTACCACTTTCCTATCACCCTTTTTCTAGAAATGAGTGCAGGGGTAAGCCTGTTTGCATGGTGCTAAGTGATGCCTACACAGGCTAAGCACTTTTAAGGCTGTTTGTCAGCATAGTTAACCAAAAGGTAGCATTGCTTCCCACAGCATAAACCCACTTACATCTCCCTTAATCACTCTGTATCCAACAGCCCTTGTTCTTCCCAGCAACAAAATAATCAGCATTTGCAAGTCTTGAACCCAGGACCCTGCAGACCATAGCCAGAGCAACTTACCACTAAGCCATTTGAGCTATAGATATGTTTGATGTTTTTTCAAACATATCATTCTGTAGAGTCATTCAACAGTAGGGAAAATTTTTGTTAACATTAATCAAGTTTTGTACATGCACACATATACGTATATATATATATATATATATATATATATATATATATATATATGTAGAGGTATGGAGATGCATAAAATATATATATATATAAACATTAATACATAATATATGTAGAGATATACATATAAAATATACGCATATATGTTATATTTATAGAAAAGTAAATGCATACATGCATATATATATATATATATATATATATATATATATATATATATATATATATATGTATCTACCTAAAACAAAACCTCTCTCTCCCTCTGTTTATAGATATATATATATATATATATATATATATATATATATATATATATATATATATAAAATATAAATAATATATACATATAGAATACATATAGATGAATATATATATATATATATATATATATATATATATGTGTGTGTGTGTGTGTGTGTGTGTGTGTGTGTGTGTGTAATACAGAGCCATACTCTGAACATCTTACTGCAACAAATCTGTCCAAAGGCTGCCAAAATGTGGGTCAATGGGCCCAAACTAGGGACCTCTGTTAATTATTTCTCTTATCCCTTCCTCCCCAGCAGCAACTGTTCTGCCTTGCAACAAAATAATAATTCCTACCAAATCTTGAACCCAGGACCCTGCAAACTACAATCAAAGCAATGTACCATTACACCACCTGAGCTCTACAAAACAGTGATTATTGTTCAAACATATCAGTTAGTACAGTCATTCAACAGTAGGGAAAGGAGTCTCTAGAATCAGTCAGGTTCTCTATATATACATGTATATATGTATGGAGATGCATATATGTGGACAGATCTATGCATAATATATATATATATATATATATATATATATATATATATATATATATATATATATATATATATATATATATATATATATAGATATACATCTAAATTTATATCTACATATATGCATACACACACACATGCACACACACACACACACACACACACACACACACACACACACACACACACACACACACACACACACACACACACACATATATATATATATATATATATATATATATATATATATATATATATGTATATAACAGCTACAAACACATGCACTCTGAGGGTCATGCTGCTGCTGCACCCTAGAAGTCTAAATCTGAAAATGCACTCACTAGAAGTATTTCTTAAAATGGGGAACAATGGCATCTGTGCTGTAACAGAGACCTAGTTAAAGGCAGCATGAAGCCTCCCTGCAGTACCAGCTTATACCTCATTCCACAACCTTTGGCTGCAGAACCTGGACTGAAGCTCCAAAGGTGGTGGTATTTCCATATTCGTTAAGGATGCACACACTTCCAAAGTGGTAGACTAGCATTATGCATTACAGATCCTGTAGGCGTAGCTAACATTGGGGTAAGACAGTGGTTCAGGTTGTAGCCTGTTATAGGTCCCCAAACATGTCCCAAGACTTCATGTCCCTAAACACCCTGGAGAATATTAGTGTCCAACCTAACAGTCTTATACTGGTTGATGTCAACTACCCCACCATTAACTGGGAAAGCTACTCATGTACCAATGCACTTGCCCAGCCTTACTAATATGGGTGACTGTTGCTCTATACCAATAGTCAACTTCTCCCTTGTTATATCTGACCACAGAGTAATTACCCTTGGAAATCTACAACCCACCCACCCCCCCCCCTGCACAGGTAACCACCATAAACAGACTTTCCAAAGCTAACTATGGCCTCCTAAAAAACAGAGGTGGCTAACCTCACAGCAGCCATGGAAATGGAGACTAGTTGCATGACTGCTGAATCAAACAACAATGCACTATGAACATATACACAAATGCATGGATACCGTCATACCCAATAGAACCAAGGCTCTCACCTCCAAAAAATAAAGCCAATCTGGTGGTCCCCGCATATAAAGAAACGGTACAACAGAAGGAGGGAAATGATGCGGAATAAGGTGAAGTCCCAAGACTGGAAAAAACCCTTATTAGCCTCAATTAAAAATTGAGATCCCTCATCAAATACTACAAAGTTAGCTGTGAAAACAGAATTGGAGTACGTAGTAAAGACAACCACAAGGCCTCATACAGTTATGTAAAGAATCTCCATGGCAATACCAATATTTGCTCTGAGCTACTAGACAATGGTACCTCTTAGACTGAGCCAACAAATATTGCCAATATACTGGCTGACATATTGAGTGCAAACTTTACCCATTCCCCTCCTCCCAAAGCACCAATCACAATACAAGTACACTGCCAGGCACCCAGTATTACTGTTGCACAGGTTAAAACACCACTGTCCAAGGCCAAGAATGCAGCTTCTATGGGACCTGATATTATCCCTGGCTGTGTCCTACATGAACTACAGAGTGACCTGACAGCTCACATGTGTGCCCTTTTCAAACACAGCATCACCTCAGTCTTTGTCCTTACTGAATTGTGAACTGCTACAGTCACCCCTCTCCGCAAACGAGGTGTAGCTACAGACCCTGGGGAATACTGCCCCAACTGCCAAACAAGTCTGTTATGTGAAGCTATGGAATGCATCATCACGCACCTAATAAACAGGGATATGGGAATCTGTAGACTCAGGATCCCACAGAGTTTACTTTTGTGAAGCGTAGATCATACCAGCTCAATCAGACTGGTCAACTTTTTGAAATCAGTCACCTGAGCTGTGGATGAAGGCAAGGTGGCACATACAGCTTACCTTGATCTGGCCAAATCCTTTGATAACATTCCCCACTCAGGCATCATGCAAAAACTCACTAAGCTAGGCATCAACCCCTATATCACTAGGTGGGTTGCAAAATGAGTCACAGATAGGACTCACAGTGTAGAAATAGCTGACTCTAATTCAGACTGCTGAGCAGTCATAAGTGGAGTCCCACAGGGTTCTGTCCTGGGTCCTCTCATATTTGGTATCAACTTCTCTGAAGTCCATGCCAACATGAAGGGACTCTCTCTGTCAATATTTGCAGTCAATTGCAGGTTGGGAGCTATTATTAACTACCAAAGTGATGTTGGCATCCTACTGAAAGGCCTCACTGAGACCAATGACTGGTGTGAGAGCCCTGGCCTTAAGCTCAATGTCAGAAAATGTGTTGTCATCCCCTTTGGGGAAAACATTGTTCCCATAAATTACCACATTGATGGTAGTCCCCTGAACAAAAAAGGAGTTATAAGAGATCTGGGTACACAGGTTGACAGCAATGTCTATTTTGACTACAACATTGCCACTGTGATCAGAAAGTCCTTCTATGTGGCACATCTCAGTTCTAATGCATTAGCATCCATGAAGGAAGAGGTCATTGTCCCCATGAGTCAGACTACACTCAGAATTGGGACTTTTTATGTACGGCTAGTGTGTGAGTGGCAAACAATGATGTATTTGTTCACATGATCCCTATACTCTACTGTTTATGTGACTTCTTGACAGAGTGACACACTTTGTTTGAGCATACATATTCTGATGGATGTAAGGTAGGTAAATGAAATGTATGTCCTCATTTTCTGACAACAATCATATCATCACAGTGAATTACCAGAGAAATTAGAATACTCTGTAAAACAGATCAGAAATATGAGCAATAAACCTTGACATCCTGAAGCAATCCAGCCAGTTGACAGGTATGCTCAGAACCCCTTACTGCAATGAATCTGGACAAAGGCTGACAAGGTGGTGGGTGGAAGCCATGAAATGGGGATGTATCTGAAGTACTGGAGTAGATAAGCTAGCACAGCTGTTGTAGTAACACCCTCTAACATATATTTAGTGAAAAATCACAAGTAAATGAATTAGACAATCTACTATGGGCAAGTACACATGTATTTGCAAATATATCAGGCACTGCAGGGATGTAACAAAACTGACAAACAGACAGCAGTGTGAAAGTGCATACCCACAACTATTATAATCACAGTCATAGACTGGCAAATATACTTATTAAATATCTCATTACCCTGCTATTTTATCAGACTGGAATGTGACCAATGGTTGCCAGGGCTGAGCTATGCTTAACAAGTTTAAGCATTACTTAAATGTAAATATTAAGCAGATTTGCAGACTCGTAAGCAAAGTCTACACGGTGTAAGCACCTATTCATTTAGCCGAATGTTAGCACCACTAACAGTCACACAAAGCCATGCAAACATGCTTAAAGCTTCTCAAAACTGCCTTAATCACTCTGCATCCAACAGTCCTTGTTCTGCCTAACAACAAGATAAACAGCCTTGCAGGTCTGGAACCTAGGACCCTGCACACCATAGCCAAAATAATTTCCCAATTTGCCACCTCAGATGTATGGATGTTGGATGTTTTCTCAAACATACCCTTCTTTAAAACCACTTTACAATAGGGAAGAGACACTGTGCAAGTAGGAAGGATTGGTATCTAGAAATATATATATATATATATATATATATATATATATATATATATATATATATATATATATATCTGAAAAGAAACATATACATAGAGAGATAGATAGATATGTATGGAGATCCATATATGTGTATAACAATATATATATATATTACCAATAAATACTGAGGTGTATATATATATATATATATATATATATATATATATATAAATATATATATATATATATATATATATATATATATATATGTACATATATATGTGTGTGCGTGTGTGTATAAAAAAAAAAAAATATATATATATATATATATATATATATATGTGTGTGTGTGTGTGTGTGTGTGTGTGTGTGTGTGTGTGTGTGTGTGTGTGTGTGTATATATATATATATATATATATATATATATATATATATATATATATATATGCATACATGTCTCAAAATCCCCATACAAACATATGCTGCTGATAGACCACTCATAACTGTGGCAGCATACACAGTTGGATACAAAAGGACCCATAACACTCACATATGCCCCCCCACAGTCCAGATAAATAAGTGAACAGTACACTGCTACAAAATCATGATAGGCCATACACAATGGCCAGACATACAACAACCTCTTAGTAAAACAACTCAAATGACTGAACATAGCAAATAGAAATACAACCAGCCAGTAATTCACACATGTTTATTATACTCTGAAGTCTTGGCCAAAGTCTTCAAGGAGTAAAATATTACAGTAAATACTTGACTTAATCACAAGAAGCAATTAACACTTAATTTACATAATTGAAAAACTCCAGTAACCAGCATGCACCAACAATGAAATCCTAAAAACTATTCAAGTACGCTGATATATACAGATCCACCAGAAGTCGCTTTTTACAAAAATGTCATAATTTATTCCAGTGTTGCATACAAATCTTGGTTAAGTGCTTTCATCCGCACATCCTTGGACTTTTTCAGAACAGATCAAAGAAATCAGTAGGTTTCTTAAATATGTGCAATTTTGGAACCAAAATTACCAGTACCTTCACTTTCAGTAAAAAAATGCATACTTTCTTTTTTTAATTGCATAATTAAATACACAGCCTCCAATTATACTCCTCATTTAACCCCCTAAGGGATAGAGTATCACATTTAATATTAGTACATTGATTCTGTATGCAACAATTGTCCTTTTATGATTTTTTCTTCAAATTGAGAAACAGGCATTCCAAAACAGTACCTTGGAACCCACTACTGTACCCATGGTGAGATTTATTCAAATGTACAGCTACAGAACTGTCTTCTTTCTTATAAGTAAAATGTCTCATATGTTCTAACAGCCTAGTTTTAAAACACATGCTACTCTCCCCCACATAGCTTATGTTACAAGGGCATCTAAGAGCATTCTCCATACATCAACCTCTTGAATGTACAGACTCCAACATGTTTTCCCACCTTTCCCCTCAGTGGGAATGACAGCACTACATAATGATAGACCAGTATACCTATCAACCTACTACTGTATGACATCTGGACAAAGCCTGACATAATTGGTGGACAGAGGCCGAAATACATGGCCATACTTGAAATATTGCTGTTATACCCTCAGTAAGTTGCTGGTGTTACAGGTTTTGTTGTAACATATCTTTTCTGAGGGATATAAAGTCAGAAAAACAAATGGATGTTAGCATTTACTGACTACAATCACCAGAATATGATACTGATTTGCCAAGGACAACACCTGCCTGGGAAACAGACAAAACATAACAGGCTAACCTGTGGCCATTATGTGGATAGCCCTACAGTTGAGAGCTATGCAGAGACATAACTTCATCAGACTGAAACCCATGCAGATGTAGCATATTCAGACAAACACTGTTAAACTAGCAGTCTTCCAAACATATAACAGCAATACTCACACTCTGCTGCTAAGTCTTGAAAATACTCCACCATTTATTTGGCTTGTGTCCACAAGTCTTCTTGTAAGAGGTATTAGCTCACAAACCTCCAGGAAGTCTTCCTCACATGTAAGGGAAAGGGTCAACACCCACATGGAGTACTCAGTTATACGAGTTTTCTGCCATGACACTGGATATTTGAAAAACTACACAGCTGCTCTGCTTGCAATTAGCAAGTGGGGAACACCAATTGGTGCACAGGCCATCACCTGGTCATGAGCATCACCTACAAAAGCCATGCTGCCACCTATTCAAACTAACTCTTTCCCTGTAGTACACAGAGAGAGAAAAACAAACAAAGAAAGAAAGAAAGAAAGAAAGAAAACAAAGAAAATATGAATAAAAATAAAAAAATGGAAAAGAGAAGAAAAAAATGTAAGTGGAACATGTAAGCATGTAATTGAATGTAGTACTTGGTCTGTAATAATGGGAAATATAATTTGGAAGAATATATGACCCAGCAAGACTTGCTGTACTAATGTCCTGCTGAACAGCTGCTATGGCCATAGCATGTGGCCCTCTCTGCAGTGGGAGAGATCACAGACCTACCTCTCAACTGTACAGATCTTCACAGAATGTCCAGATTTTCCCATCATAGTTTTTTGTCTTTTCCTCCTGAAATATGTACATTTCTGGCAAATAGCTGAGGATTGACATCATCAAGTAATGACAAACACATGAGTTTATGTCTCCACACCCTTAAGAATATTTACGGTAATGCAAAATGTATTATTCTATGAACTTCCTAAGTTTGTAACAGGAATATTTAAAGTCTGTCCCTATTTATCCCCCCATCATTTTAGGCTTTGTCCAGATGTGATGCTCTAAGAGGTTGCGAAGTAGGATCACAGCTCAGGAGCCTGACTCACCCTGGGAAAGGACAGCTCACATATGAAAACCGCTGCGGTGTCTGTCAAGCAGTTGTGACTGTGCTACTGTTAGGCCAAGTAATGGGATGTTGTCCATATCCGTATGTTACCTGTGAATATGAGTATGACACTTGTTTGATTTGTAAATTTAAGATGCCTGTATAGGACATGTGCATAGTAAAGTACTGTTGCAGACTTGTGTGTTGAACTGCATGTGATAAATTGAATTAATAGCATTCAACTGTACAGTGTTCTGCTGGACAATAAGCACATTTGTGACTGATATCTGTAGTCACATACACATATACCTGTGTTATGTCATCTAAACCACTGGCAAGTCTTTGAGCAATGACAATGCAACATAATAACCTACTTATGACTGTTGGACATCATTCAGGTTAGCCTACTGTGCAGTCGACTTACTAATGTATGGTGCAGTTATATTAATACAGCATCAGTACTGATGTCCCTTTTGTCACCCATTTATGTGTGCCATTGTCCAGACATCCTGCTATAACAGGATGAGAAGTATGATTGAGCAGCAAGATTGTAAATACAGTGTGCCATACTAACATAGAACAGAAATGTATACCAGGTATCCCCTGATCACATGTATGTATGCGTATGTTCATCTGGAAAGCACAAAACTATAACATGGGTTTCAAGCAGTCATGTACATCGGTTGTGCATGTTGCACATGTGCATAATACCAGTGTCAGTGCATAAAACAGACATAAATGTGTACAGCTACTGGTTGTTGCATTGCCCTAATACTGACATGAGAATTAGAGTAGGCATGATTATCAGGTAGTAATCGGAGAAGTGCCCAACTGTGTTATGACCCTCTGTCCATGCCTACCACTAACAGCTATATCAATACCTATATACAGTGAATATCACAAGTGTACACATCCCTGTTGGAATGCCTGGTTTGTGTGCTGAATGTCAATGAGACCACAGAAAATCATTTCATAATGTTTCTCATCTTGAATGTGACCCCTAACATGTACAATTTAATTGAAAAACAAACAAAGGTGTGTCTAGGAAGGTGAGAACTATTGCCAACTGAAGATGTGCCATGACGTTAGAGTCCAAACCAAGATGAATGAATGCTGTAACTATCTCAAGAGGTGCATACACAACATATCAGTTTAAGGGCGTGCACACTCATTCAACTGGCGTATTGTACTGATTATTACTTCCATATGTTTTCACAGACCAGATTATGTTTTCAACTGAATTGTACAGGCTATAGGTCACATTAAAGGTGGGAATTGTTTTGAAATGAGTTATTGTGGTATCATGTTTTAATTGCACAAATACCAGGCATTGTAACAGGGGTGTGCACACTTTATATCCACTGTAGCTATATGGACTCAGCAGTACATAACCTGTATAACCAGCCTCCACCTAGGTAGAGTAATCACCTTTGGTGGATAGCAGCAATACACAAACCACATAATAGGTTGCTATATTGGCTGTGCAGGGACACATAGCTGCATGCGACAACTTGGAAGCAAGTCCACTTCAATCTGAGCAAGCATGTAAGTTCACAGGTGAATTCCTGTAAGGCAGACTATGATTACAAATCAGACATATCCATGACATCAAGGACAATTGCAACAGTGTCTCCACATATGTTGTCAGTCTCAGAGGCAACAACACAATTCACCCTGTACTGGGGGTAAAGCACACCTCATACACACATGCCATGGATGTAGGCAACCTGCATCAGACAGGATAGGTGGGAACATCCCCACCCTGTCCACCCCAGTTGTATAGGGGGATATGCACATCAACCACACTCCTCCCCTTAGCAATGGTGATCATGTACATATTGCCTACTGATGGCAACAACAGAAAATCTCCATGGGGCATAATAACATCACTGTCTGCCTCCTACATGAACTCAGGCATGTGTTCACAGCTCCATCACACACCACAGTCAAACACAGACCTGCCACCATCCACACACCATCCACATTGATGATGGCCACTGTCATCACTCTACAAAGAAATGAATAGAGCATAGAGGATTATGCAATTAAGTGTCCAACATTGGGGGGGATAAGATAACTCAGGGTCAGGAGTGTAATGCAAGCTGCTATAGCCATGATAGATTTGAGGGTTATGGTGTAGTTTGGATTATTTCCATGTAATATCCACTGTTGATGTGCAACTTGACAACTGTATATGTTGTACCTGTTTATGTCTTCCAGGTAACATGCAGAGGGCTTGTTTACAAGCATTCTCTGTTAGGGAAACTGACATTGTCACCCAATACATGATTGAACATTATGTCCTGTTATTTGGACAGAGAGCACAAGATGTGCGGGAGAGGATAGCCCTGTGGAACGATCTGGTCCACTTTGTACTGGGTGGCACACACCAAACATTTCTGGAATCACACACACAGACTTTTCTGCTGATGCAATACACAGAGTACTGTTCACATGGATGTACTTCACTTTGAAGAGAACTTATTTTTGCAAATGTAATTCCACCAAGACCAAATTGCCAAAACCTCAGATCTCTTAATAATCAGTCTACCAAATATAATTTCACTGAAAATAGTAGTGGCAGGGTATATGTCCTGGTCCCCACTGTAATGCAATCCTAGAGTTGGTATAAATAGTTGTGTTGGTGTGGGGGGCACAGCCCCCCAAATTGGAGGGTGTGGGGTGGTGTAGACCCACACCTAGTTAGATTAACAACTACTTATCCTCTTTACATAAACTCAACAGTATAACAGCACATTACACATGGGAATACCCACAACACTACCCCCAATGTGGGGGCTGCACCCCAGTGACCACCACAAACTATATATACTAACTCCAATATCACTGTACAGTGGGGAAGAGGGCATTTACACTGCCCCTACTAGTTTTGGTGAAATGTGATTCCACAAGATGATTCATTTTCAATTTCAGCTTTTGTCAGTTTGGTCTCGATCAAAAGAACACCTGGGAAATGGTTCTACTGCAAACTGAAGTAGATCCCTTTACACACACACACACACACACACACACACACACACACACACACACACACACGCACACACACGCACATACACACACACACACACACACACACACACACACACACACACACACACACACACACACACACACACACACATGCACACACACACACACACACACTCACACACACACTTGCCAACACTGAGGTTAGAACTCCTACCTATACAGTTATTGCTACTAATGTGTTCTGCCTTAATTGTACACACCACAGAACTTCTAGAGTGAGGTGTGTTCCAAGGTTCCTGTAAAGTGGACTACATCACCAGGCCATGTACAGTATGGCAATGGGGTATGAACTGGGTGTGAATGGACACACCATACTATAACATACTGGCATATACACATTGACAAACACATACAGTCATACACACATTTGACACACATGGGGTTAGCAGCCCTGACTATCCTGTCAGTTAGGGCATACTGTTACATAATTCATGCACACATCACATGCCTTATTGGGCTGAAAATTGTTGCCAGATAATTGTACGGTTAATGGATAGAGCAGACCACATACAGTGAACCCTGGGACATGTAGTGGGAGTGTCACTGTCTAAAATGTGACAGCCACCCTCCAAGTGGACATAGTACTGACTCAAACACAAGATACTGTACTGACACACAAATGTTCACAGATGTGGGCTTCCACAGATTAGAACCCCAGGCTATGTAGTTGTTGCTACTACAGTGACATGCCTTTACTGGATGCTACACAGACTGTAAGGTGATAACTGTTCCATGGCAATTGTACTGTGGCCAACATCACAAGCCCTTGTACAGTATGGCAATGTGCAGTGTGTGTGTGGACACTAAGCCCTCATAAAACTGCCTTAATCACTCTGTATCCAACAGTCCTTGTTCTGCCTAGCAACAAAATAAACATACCTTGCAGATCATGAACCCAGGACCCTGCTTGCCATAGTCAAAGCAATTTACCAGTAAGCCATCTCAGATGTAGTGTTTTAGGATGTGTTCTCAAATATACCCTGCTTTACAGCCAGTGTACAATATGGAAGAGAAACTGTGCAATTAGGAAGGATTGGTTTCTGCAAATATATATATATATATATATATATATATATATATATATATATATATATATATATATATATATATATATATATCTGAAAAGGAACATATACTTAGAAAGAGAGATATGTATGGAGATACATATATGTGTACAACAATATATAGATATATTACCAATAAATACTGAGGTGTGTGTGTGTGTGTGTGTGTGTGTGTGTGTGTGTGTGTGTGTGTGTGTGTGTGTGTGTGTGTGTGTGTGTGTGTGTGTGTGTGTGTGTGTGTGTGTGTGTGTATATATATATATATATATATATATATATATATATATAGCTATATAGATATGCAAACATGTCTCAGAATATATCTGCATACATGTTTCAAAATGCCCATACAAACATATGCTGCTGATAGACCACACATAACTGGACCAGCATGCACAGCTGAACACAAAAGGACCTATGACAGTCATATCTGCCCCCCCCCACAGTCCAAAAAAATAAGTGAACAGAACACTGCTACAACATCATGATAGACCATACACAATGGCCAGATATACAATAACCTCTTAGCAAAACAATAAAAAATGAGTGAACATGCCAAAGAGAAATACAACCATACAGTAATTCACAAACTGTCATACAACTCTTCATATGCCTCATCCTTAGCCTTTGCCATGCACCTAATCTCCTCACACTCCTGTCTGCTTTCATCATCTCTCTGACAGTCCCACTCCTTCTTCCTCATCCTCTTTCTCTGTATACTCTCTTGTACTTCCTCAATCCACCACCATGTCTCCTTGTACTACTTCCTCCATCCACATATCATGCCAAGCACCTTTCTAGCCATCTCCCTTAGTAGCTCTGCTGTACTTCAAAAGATATGTGGTAAATTGACAGTTGCACCCAGTGTCTGTCTTAAGCCTTCCTTGAACTCCACCTCACAATCACCCTTTTCCAATACACACTATTTGATTCTCGCTGCTGAACTCACACTTCCCCTCTTTCTGATCACCAACATCATCCTGCAGACCATCATTCTATGCTGCCTAAATACACTTTTCCCTTCACCACTTTACAGTCTCCAATCTCCTTCAAACTGGCCCTCCTACATTGGATATAGTCCACCTGTATGCATTTTACTACTGTCTTGTAATTTATCCTATACTCCTCCCTCGTGTTATAGTGCATATTCACCACGGCCATGTCCATCTGTTTTGCAAACCCCAGTACCATCTCACTGTCTGCATTCCTTTTAACACCATGCATGCCCATCACCTCCACAGACTCCCTGTTCCCTTCACCAACATGCTCATTGACATCTGCTGCAATGACCACTCTGTCACCCTTGGGTACAGTCTTCACCATATCATACAAATGGCTTCACATTTCTCTTTGTCATCGATCACACAACCAAGTTGTGTAGCATATAAGCCCCTGGCAACCTTGGGGCACACACCCCAGTACAATATCAGGGTACAGAGGCCAACATTCTGGAGGTGGGTGGCACCCACAAAATGGACAGGGAGAGTGCAAGTAAGGGACCAGTGGGAATAAGTACATTAATGTATCAGCTATACATGTATCTGTACTGTATCTACATCCATGTGTCAGGTCCAATTGCAGTTGCAGATGGGGTTTTCTAATGCACAGAGGTGCACATCTATGGTGAGAGCAGAACATTGTATATTATTGGGATTAGTACTGTAAATGTGCAGACATGCTGCAGTCATCCTGTACCAAGGCCACACATCAGTCTTCTGACAATACCTCCCTCTCACAACTTCCTAGGACCCTCTGGTCTCCATATGGGACAGCAGTCTGAAGCTGATGAGTATGACATTATTCTGTTGTTGCCTGTCAATACTCCAGGTATGTGAAGGGCATGCAATTTAGCATGCACACAACTCTCAGTAATAGCTATATTGCTTTATGTAATAGATATAGTGCTTTATGTGCATGTTCACTTGTGGTAGGTTAACTGCATCACATCACAGTGATCACCACTGGGGCCTATCTGACATTAATTCAACATTCCTGTAGCATACCTCACAACTTCTCAGTGCCAAGATGTCTGGACAGAGGTCAGCAAAATGGACTGGACAAACAGGCTAAGGTAGGGACATGTGTGACACATTAGTGGCATATGGTATATAAAAAACTGTGTACACACCCCTATTAAGATGCAAGGTGTTCCTGTTACATACAAATTAGGACCATAATATGTTATTCCACATCTCTTCCAGCCTTTAATGTGACCCATAACATGAACAGTTCACTTGGAAAACCAAACATCTGGACTCATGTGTTGCACCTACAAGGCTGGCCACCTGTGAGGGTGGCAGATGTCATATCAGCATGATGTTTCAGTCAGGTATGATACCTCATGCTACCATATGTATCAGTACACTTACTGTGGCCTATTTGGCTACAATATCACATAAATGGGCATTGTTAAGGCACACAGACCACTTTACGGTCTCATATAGGTTGCAAACATCTGAATATTTCAGACACATCTGTACAGAGGACTGTACAATGGTTTAACTTGCTGCATGTGAGACAGATGCTGTTACCACACTATATAAAGTAAAGGCAGTGGGAGGTGGTCACTAGCCATGCATGGTACACACATCAAAATGGTATAAGCCACACAAGATATGATCCTCACACACACACACACACACACACACACACACACACACACACACACACACACACACACACATTTGCCAGTATTGAGATTAGAACTCCTGCCTATCTAGTTATTTCTACTATAGTGCTACGCAGTTATCAGACACATCACAGGGCTTATACATTTTCACCTCGACCAAAGGTACTTCTAAGGTGGGTGACATCAACAGGACTACTAAATTGGAGTGAGGGGAAGTGTAAAGGGTAGTACACAGGTCAAAAATGGTGTAACCAACACACTACATGATTCTCATACAAACACACCTCCAAACAGTTGCTAGTAGGAAGATTAGAACTCCTGCTTATCTAGTTATTTTTATTATAGTGCTACACAGTTATCAGACACATCACAGAACTTATACATTTTCACTTACTCCAAAGGTGCTTCTAAGGTGGATGGCATCAACAGGCCTACTAAATTGGAGTGAGAGGAAGTATAAAGGGTAGTACACAGGTCAAAAACAGTGTAACTCACAAACTACATGATTGTCACATCCAAACAATTGGCAGTAGGAAGGTAAGAGCTACTGCCTCTCTAGATATCTCTACTATAGTGCTACGCAGTTATCAGATGTGCCACAGAGCTTATACATTTTCATCTCCTCCAAAGGCTCTTCTAAGGTGGATGACACCAACAAGACTACTAAATTGTTATAAGGGGAAATGTAAAGGGTAGTATACAGGTCAAAAATGGTATAACCCACACACTACATGATTCTCATACAAGCACACATTTACCACTAGTGTGATTAGAACTCCTGCTTATCTAGTTTTTTCTACTGTAGTGCTACACAGTTATCAGATGCACCACAGAGCTTACACATTTTCTTCTACTCCAAAGGTGGATCACATCAGCAGGACTACTAAATTGAAGTGAGGGGAAGTGTAAAGGGTAGTACACAGGTCAAAATGGTATAACCTACACACTGTATGATTCCCACACTCACACTCTTGCCAGTATGGTGATTAGAACTCTTGCTAGTTATTTTTACTATAGTGCTGCACAGCTATCAGATGCACCACAGAGGTTATACATTTTCACCTAGTCCAAAGGTACTTCTAAGCTGGATGACATCGAGAGGACTACTAGATTGGGGCGAGGGGAATTGTGAAGAATAGTAAATAGTATAAGCCAGACAGTACATGATTCACACACACACACACACACACACACACACACACACACACACACACACACACACACACACACACACTCAACTGCCAGTATTGAGATAAGAAAGTCTTCCTTCAATTCCACCCTTACATTGTGCTAGTTCTTTTTGTCTTGCACTTCAAGTAGGATTATGTATTGGTACTTCACCAGGTTATTGTATCAATAAGTGTGGCACACCTGGGAGCTTTCAGCATTACTCATTCATCACAGAAGTAGACCCAGTACTTACTAGTTATGTCCACCCCCCTGGCATGATTGAAGGGCAGTTTTCTGTGCTTTCACCCATTAACCTGGTGCACTTGTCCATTATAAGACTGTTGTAACTGCCTCATGTACAGATAACTCTCCCCTCTAAACTCCAAACACTCAGACCTGTGAGAGTTACCCATATATCACTCAATGTGGACATATGCACTCTCCAGCAAAGACTGGGCTAGCAGGTCAAGAGAATGAGATCAACACCTGCACCACACCATTTGGAACACATAGCTCAACATGACATCCACTTTGACAGCCATGACATACAGTGAAAAGCCACACACCCACCTTCACAGAGGCACTCAATGGACATTTACCCAAACAGCACAGACCAGCAAGACAGACAACCACTCAGACACCATGACATGGCACATGCCAAGGGATACATATTTAACCTACACAGTGTGCCCCTCAACCTAAGCTCCTAAGGCTAACCACCTTGCACAATACAGTGATTATGGGTAACTCAGTACTGAGTCACACACATATCCCACTCACTAAGTTGAATATGGAACAGGTAACAGTCAAATATCTATCACATGCCAGCATCCAGCACTTGACACAGCTAGTCATTGCACTCCACAACACAACAACTATGAGTATCACTCTGTATCCATGTAGTTGTGAATGACCTTGGACACACCTCCCTGGTCTACATGACAGGAGACATGGTTGAACTCCCTGATTATGTGGTACAGACAGGTGTGATAGTAGCCCTGGGCAGTATACCACCATCACCCAGAATGATGCTGCAGTACTATCAACAGATGATTTACTGTAACATTGGCTTACGTGGTTTGTATTTTTCTCAGGGGATCCAGTATCTCTCTACTTGGGATAACATGATTAATAGAACTCAATGACTTGCCACAGATGTCCTACATCTGTCAGCTCTTGGCTTCCAGGTACTGGCTTAGTGTCTTCCCGCTCCTATAATGCCTTATTAGGCAATGTTCTTAATATAATTACCACCATAACAGCTAGACAAGTATGCAATCTGAGGGTCATGCTGCTCAACATTAGACATCTAACTGTCAGGATGCAGTCACTCAAAGCACTCATCAGAGTGGAGGACATTAGCATTTTTGCTGTAATGGAGAGGTGGTTCACAGCAGCAGAAGCAGGCAATAACACATTCAACAGCTGTCAGTCCCCAAACATGGACCACAGCACACCTCCGCAGGTGGTATTGTCTTTATATTCATTATGGATAGGAACACCTCCAGACTAGTATCCCAGCATAATGAATTGGAGATATGTCCAGTACAACTGCCTTGGGGTAATGGTGCAATCCAGACCATAGCCTGCTATGAGTCCACATCTATGTCCCTAGACTGTCAATGTACATTCTTCAACACCCTGCCATCTATGAAGGTCCAATGCAACAATGACATAGCATGAGACTTCAACTACCCCTCCATCACCTGGGGAAAGTAGCCAGGTGGCAGTACAGTACCCCAACACTTCCTGGGATTCATCATTTCCAATGTCCTGGACCGGGTCATACTGACCCCTAGTAGAGGATGCAACAACCTTGACCTGAGTTGACTACTGAAATATGGGACTGTTGCTCATCCACAGTTGTCAATTCCTACCTGTTGAGATCCACACATGCTGCAATCAACATGGAACTCAACATGTCAGCCACCCCCCCAAAAAAGGTAATCACCTTGCAAAACCTCTCCAAAGTTGACTTTGCAGCCATAAAAACAGGGGTGGATGACTTCAGTGCACCCATGGCAATGGGAAATATCTGCATGACTGTCAAATCATACGCATATGCACTTTAAAAACAGGTACATGAATGCATGGTACTAGCCATAGACAGCAGAATATAGAAACTGTCCTCCAAACACTGGGAGAGAATGTGGTGATTACCTGCCATTACTAAAGTATACAACAGAAGGAAGACACTGTTGCAGAGAAAGGTGGTGTCCCATAACTGGCGAACTCCCTTATTAGCCTGAAACACAACTTGGGATCCCTCATAGAATACAAGCATCTATAAAGGCAGACATGCAACAGACACTGAGGACAATCACAAAAGCCTTTGATAGGCACATCAACAACCTCCACAGCATTAAACACAAGGGCTGCAAGGTACTGCACAATGCTAATACGTATCCTGACACAACAGATATTGGCCTCAGTCTTGGCAACACATTCAGTGCCAGGTTTACCCCTCTCTCCTCCCCACAAGTGTACAATTACAATGGCAGATGAATGCCAGGCACCCAGCAGTACTGTAGGCCAGGTTAGACCTGCATTGCCCACAGGCAAGAATACAGCCTCCATGAGGCACCAACATATCCATGGCTGTGTTCAATATGACATACAAAGTGACCTTGGACCAAATCTGTGTGCCCTGGCCAGTCGCAGCCTCACCTTAGGCTTTGTCCCTCAAACATGGCACACTGCTACAGTCACCCCTCTCCATAAAGGGGTAGCATCTACAGACCATGGGGATTATTGGACCCTTAGCCTGACAGGTTCACTATGTAGAGGTATGGACCACATCATCAGGGCCCTGATTGACCAAGATATAGGTGATCTCCTAACTCTGGACCCACACAGTTTGACTTTGTTATTGGCAGATCATGCCTGTTCAACCTGGTTGACATCTTTGACTGAGTCAAAAGGGCTGTGTATGACAGTAAGGCACTGCATGCAGCCTATATCAATCTGTCCAAAGCTTGTGTTACCATCACTCAGTGAGGGATTATTGATAAACTCCCACAAACTAGGCATCGACCCATCTGTCATTGTTTGTTTTGCAAATTGGTTCATAGAACACACAGGTATGACAGTGGCAAACTCCAAGTTAGACTGGCAAGCAGTCACTAGTGGAGTCCCACAGGGATCAGTACTGGGTAGTGTCCTGTCTAGCATCTACTTCTCAGGAGTCCAGCCCAACACAGAGTAACTCTGGCTGACCAAGTTCACAGAGGACTGCAAGCTGCGAGCTATCATTGACTCCACAAGTGATACACATCCCAGAGAAACGCCTCACTGAGACCACTGAGTGGTGTGGAAACCATGCCCAGAAGCTTGACACCACAATATGCATAATCATCCCCCTTGGTAAAACACTCAGCTCCCAGTAAGTACCACACCGATGGGAGCCCAATGACCACTGTATGCATTATAATAGATCTGGGGACACAGGTCAGCAGCAACATCTCCTTCAAGTACCACATTGTCACTATGGTCAGGAAGTCCTTCTATATGTCACATTGCATTACCAAGGGTTTTGTATCCAGGAAGACAGGGGTGATGCTCTCTGTCTACTATTCCCTCATTCAACCACTCCTCAGGTATTATGGTCCATTTGACATGTACCTCATTAGAAACCTGCTACAGCTGGGGAAGCCACAAAAGCACCTCACAAAGGAGTTCTTAGGCATTAGACACACATCCTATACAAACAGAATCAGCAGACCCAAGCTATTCTCTGTATCATATCACCAAATTATCAGCTATCTGCGCTTGACTTACAAAGCCATGTCTGACCCAGCTGGTTTAGGAATGCTACATATAAATCCATCCACACCACACACTGTAGAGACCTCTACCTCAGTACCACAATCACCACAACATGCTGGTGATACAGGTCCCTCACCAAGAGGCTGCACATGCTCTGGAATACACGTCTCATACATGTCATGCAGAGCACCTAGCTGAACCGGTTCCAGAGAAACTTGATGAGTGGATGGGAAATAGTTCAACCCAAGGATCATTGCAGTGGCTATACCTAATACAGTTACTGGCATGTAACATTGGGTGGCACGATGGCAGGGCCCTTCTATGTGCTAGGCTTGTTAAGGCTCCTGGGCCATTACCTACTACACACTTGTGAACCTATGAAGGGAATGACATCAGCAGGACTGATAAAGTAGTACAGTGAGTGTTTAACCTATCAAAATGCTTTGCCCTATGAACAGACACATGCGCACACACACACACACACACACACACACACACACACACACACACACACACACACACACACACACACACACACACACACACACACACACACACACACACACTTGTCAAATGTGACAGTAGAATCCCTACCTAACTAGTGATGTGTATCATAGTGTTATGCAATTACCACATGTGCTACAGAGCTTACTGGGGTGAGACTTGGCCAAAGGTGCTGATATGGGGAATGACACTAGCAGGACTGATAAAGTAGGGCAGTGGGTGGAAAACATATCAAAATACTACTACTTACAAACATACATACCCACACACACATTTGCCGGAAGAGTAGAACCCATGCCAAAGTAGTCATATGTACTATAGTGTTAAACGTTTATCACATGCACTGCTGAGCTTACAGGGCTGACAGTTGGCCAAGGTTGCTGATAAGAGACTGACATCATCTGGACTGATAAGGTGAGACACTGTGAAGAGTCGTGGGTGGGAATGGCATAAAACTGTTCCACCTATAAACAAACACACAACTCCCTCAGTTTTGTACACATAACTGTCACACACACACACACACACACACACACACACACACACACACACACACACACACACACATATACACAGACACACACACACTTCTACATTTGTTAGGACTGAGACTAGAACTCCTACCTAACTAGTTATTTGTACAATCTTGTTATGCAGTTATCACATGTGACACAGAGCTTATGGGGCTGAGGCTTGACAGAAGGCACTTCTAAGATGACTGATATCTGCAAGGCTGCTAAAGTCAGGTAAGTGGAGGTGTACTGGGCTTGAATGGACCCAGAAGCTTTTAGTTGTTAACACACATACTTTTACTTTTGCCAGGACTGAGATTAGAACTCCTACCTAACTAGTTATTTGTACTATTTTGTTATGCAGTTAGCCATGGAGCTTATGAGTTTGAGGCCTGATGGAAGGCACTTCTAAGATGACTGATATTTGCAGAGTTGCTAAAGTTGAGAAAGTGGAAGTGTACTGGGTTGAATGGACCCAAAAGTTTTTAGTTGTGAGCACACACACACACACACACACACACACACACACACACACACACACACACACACACACACTTTTGCATTTACTAGGACTGAGGTTAGAACTCCTATCTAACTAGTTATTTGTACTATCTGGTTATATAGTTGTCACACATGCCACTGAGCTTATGGCACTGAAGTTTGATGTAAGGCACTTCTAAGATGACTGATATCTGTAGGGCTGCTAAAGTGGGGAAAGTAGAGGTGTACTTGGTTTGAAAACACCCAAAAACATTTAGTTGTAAACTCACACACACACACACACACACACACACACACACACACACACACACACACACACACACACATTTACATTTGCCAGTACTGAAATTAGAACTCCTACCTAATTAGTTATTTGTACTATCTTGTTATGCAGTTATCGGATGTGCCAGAGAGCTTATGGGGCTGAGGTCTGACGGAAGGCACTTCTAACATGACTGATATCTGCAGAGCTGCTAAAGCGGGAGAAAGTGGAGGTGTACTGGGTTTGAATGGACCCAAAAGCTTTTCGTTGTGAAAACACACACACTTTTACATTTGCCATGACTGAGATTAAACCTCCTACCTAACTAGTTATTTGTACTATCTTTTTATGCAGTTATCACACATGCAACAGAGCTTATGGGGCTGGGCCTAACCAAAGTGACTACTATTGTGACAGACATCTTCTGGACTGCTAAGGTGGGGCAATGGAAAGTGCACTGGGTGTGGAAGGCCTGTTCATTCCTAGATCCTACTGACATTTCTCTAAGTGTATGAGCATGCCCATTGTATCCTTCTATAGTACATGTGGGACTTCATTCCAGAGATTGTTGCACTCCAGTCCTATTTATTTTGTGCTGCAGCCATACCTGTCAACCTGTTGGTGCAGGATATCTGGATATAGTCTATCAAAATGTGGGGACAATGGCCCATACAATGGCTGTGGCAATTTCTCTCAATATTCTATCAGTTGCAAGGTTTGCAGGGCTGGTTTAGCTGAAATATATCATATATGGCATTTGACACTGTCATGTACTGTTTCAGTACCTGGTGACATACCTCCTAAAATCATCACAGTGATTTACCAGAGGAATACAGGATGGATGATGCACACACAAGGTTTATGGGCCAAATGCTATGCATTCTTGCACCATCCAGCCTGTTGAGGGATGTGCCTACAAGCAATTGACTGCTGGTGCTGTTGAAATGGTGCAGCACCTTGGAGATATATTTTAATGGTGGAATCTCTGTGCATTTATGTTCTGACCTGGTCTGATTTGCAGTCCACAGTTGGGTAATATAAATCAGACAGGATCAGGGTGACTGACAGAGGACACTCCAGATATATTTGTAGGGGATAAGACATGTTGGGTGTGTGTGTGTCCTGGGCAGACATGTTTGCCTATAGCTACCAGTACTTTGCATTGGGCTCATTAGGATCTCCTTAATGGCTGACTGCACTTGGACGGTCTTGTGTGTGTCAGACTGTTTGATCAGCTTGGAGGTGTGTGTTTGTCACACATATATGTATGGTCCACCTCAGTTTGCTTGGATGGCCACATGTTGGGGTCAGGACATTGCCTAGGATAAGTGATCAGGGAGGGGTGTGCTACTCCACATGGCTGTTTCCCAGGGTTCTGTGGGTCCGGACATGTCACCATCATCCAGGGTTAGGCCTGTCTGCAGTGGGTGCATTCCCATGTTTACACTCAGAGTCCTGCCTGTCGACTGTATGGAGTATCACAGAATGTCCACATCCATGACTCATATATCTTGTTGATTACCCAAACAAGTGTGGTTTCCAAGCACAAGTGTTTTGTAAGTCACTCAGGACTGAAGTCAGATATTACAGACAGTTGACATTGCAGTTTTAGACTTCGGACCAGTCACACATTCCATGCTATTACAAATCATTCCATCAACTTTATAACATTATTAAAGCAGTATTTCACAGGTGTTCTACTGTTTGGCCTTCATCACCCCATTATTCATGGCTTTGTCCAAATTTCTGGCTCCCCGAGGCTGGCAAGTTGATTTCCCTATTATTTAAGTGAATGTTCAATGTTTCGAACATCGCTTTGTCGACAGCTAAATGTCGAAAAGGCCAAATCCCAAACAAACAGAAGAGCAATTTTTTTCATAGGGAAAAAAATCACTGGGCCATTTTTGGGACTTTGCCATTTCCTTCATTGTGGTGTGATCTCAGAGTTGGTATATTTAAGTAGGTGGTGTGTGAGGGGTACAGCCCCACACTTTATTTTGTATTTTTTTTTATTATTGTTTTTTTGCGGACCAGCAATTTTTTTTCCCTAGGAAAAAAATTGCTGCTCTGTTTGTTTGGGGTTTGGAGTATTCAACATTTAGCTGTCAATGAGGCAATGTTTGAAACATTGAGCATTCGCTTATTTAATAGGGAAGGTGGCAGGTTTGCCCCTAACAGTTGTCAGCATGGCCTTTCTTTGCATTTTGTGGACTGTGTTATGTTGGTGTTGTGGACCCCATGACACTCCCTAAATGGCACTGTGGGTGGGGCATAGGCATTTGCTAGAAGCCTGTAGGCCAGGTGTGACAGTTGCAGACCATCTGTAGCAGGGCAGTGTATTCTAATGATCATATGTTCCCAGGCTGGCAGCAGGAGACACCCCTGGGATAGCACCAGTGAGTTGACTGTGGGTGTTACTGATAATTGCTTTCTGTTACTATTGTGCCATCAGCCTGGGTGGCAGCTAGATGCTGCTTAGGTCTAGGAACATGTTACTGCATTTCAATGGGACTATGGGGGGTGACATGACTGTACATGTTACACATCTGCACAGACTGTGCTGATATTTGCTTAACATTTTGGGTGCATGTGGCATGGTGGCATGCCCTATCTTTCAGACTATGGGCATAACAGCATCAATCACAGGTCAAATTGTTCTGGCATAGACAAGTGTAGTTTCAGTCATCTTACCTTTCAAAGCCATACTGCCACTGCCAGACCTGCTGTGATATCACTGTGTATGTCTTTGGGTGGGGATTTCATGGGTTTCGTCATGTGGGGGCCTTTGCCAGGCATTTCTGTATGGTTGTGTACAGCTGATCTGGTGTGTGAGGTTAGTGGTGGGTATGGGACCCTCACTTTGACATCCATGCAGGTGACTTATGACCCACCAGTTATTTGGCTCACAACATATACTGCAGTGCTATTTGTCGACTAGGGTGGTGCTGCATGGTGTGAGTAGGACAGTATTGGGGATACACACCCTGCTGTCCAACAGAGCTGTCGGATGACTGCTGCTATCCCAGTTAACCACCCCATTCACTTACATACTTGATCAATACCATAGACATGCTATCAGAAATGTCTACCCCATTATTTTAATTTGTTACAGAGACTGGCTTACCTTGTCCCTGCAACTGTTGTGAGGCTGGTGATTGAGGGTTGACTATGTCGGATGCGCATGGTAAACTGTCTATACATGGTCAGGTATAGGTGGTGTGATGTTTGGCATCCATTTTACTGTATGTGTGAGTCAGAGAGAGAGAGAGAAAGATCGGTCCCTGGGGCCCTACAGTGTCAGTGTATGTGTTATGCATTTCCTCTTTCCCAAGGCCATGGCACACTAGGCATGCCTCTGTCTGCCTACATGGGCAGGCTCAGGATGTTCCTCTTCTGAGTCACTCTGTGCCTGTCGAGGACTTGGCAATGGTGGGGGGCTGTGTGGCCCTTCCACCATTTTGCTCCTTCTGCAGCTGTTTCTACAGGATCATATTGTGTAGCATGGCACATACTTTGACCATATGTGCACATGTGGCTGGAGGCTATTGCAAGGCTCCACTGGATATGTCAAGGCAGTGGAACCCTGACTTGAGCATCCCAAAACCATGGTCTATAATGATCGTGGTTTGTGCATGTGTCTCATTATGGCATTCTTGTGTGGGTGTGTGTGCATTTCTGATGGGTGTCATCATCCACGGCTCCAGTCCGTAGCAAGTATCCCCCACTAAATGGCCATATGGGATGTCTCCCCTGGCAAACCACTGATACAGCTGTGAGGAATGCCAGATGTGGGAGTCATGAAAGCTTCCAGGGCAGCCAGCATGCACATTCATGATAATGCCCTGGTCATCGCAGATGACTTGGCAGTTGATGGAGTGAACCTCCTTGCGATTTATGTAGCCCCTACCCCGGTCACCAGGTTGTGCTTTGATGTGGATGTGCGTGCAGTCTATGGCACCCAGTACCTCTGGGTAGTCTTCTACATGCTGGAAGAGATGCATATTTTCTATCAGCTCCTCATGGGTGCTGGGGAATTTAATGTGCTCTACGCCATGTGTTTGCATGGCATCCAGGAACTGATGGAGTATCCTGGATGCAGATGCCTGTGAGACCCCCATGATATCCCAAGTTGCTTTTTGGAAAGTACCTGTAGCTAGTATTCTTAGAGCTACACATACCTTGGTATCCACTGGGATGGGTTCCCCTCTGTTTCTTCTGGATGTGAGTTGAGGCCAGCACAGCTCCACTAATTTGCTGCAGTATGTCCCTGTCCACCCTGTAGGGCTGTATTATCTCCAGGTCATGTAGCCCCTGGTAGGTTACTCTGGGCCCGAACTCTCTTCTCCTCCTCCTCATAAGTCTAGGGCAGTTGTCAGCATTGTCCTCTTCACCACCCTCAGCCTCTTCCACATACTGATGTATAAGAGCAACAGCAGCCCCTAACATTTTGGTAGTTTTGTCAGGTAAAATTTCCCTGTCTGTGTACACCGGTGGTGCAGATTTTGTGGGAAAAAATGACTACAAGGTGCTTGCATAGTTTATAGTGGTGTGCTGCAGATGCTGCCTATGTGGTTGGCTGAGTATGATACATTCCATCTGCCAGCTCTATTACTTGTATTTGATGTCTCTATTCTGCTATTTTCTGTTTTTTTCTTGTTCCACTTGCCATTTCCTGTATTTTTTAATTTTGTCGTTTAAATCCTGGTGCATGCCACACACACCCATTTAGGCAAGATAAACAAGGATATACAGCCTTGGACACATTTACATATGCACAGTGTTGCTATTTCCTGTGATTTTTTTTTTTGGCGGGGGGTGTTGTTTACGTCCCAGTGCATGCTGCACACACCCATTTAGCTAAAATAAACACATTTTAGCAGAACTGTCTCTCCCTGGACGTGAACACGCTCTTCATTTCATGGTGTAAGACATTACAGCCTCAGAAACACTCCGCTTGCTTAGCTGTGCTTAGATAAGGGCAAACCTGGGCAACAGTACTCCAATGTGCTTACAGCAAGCATCACACACACACTTTTGATGTCATTTACTTCTCCTGCTTATACAGCTATATTAGAGCAACTGCATGCTTCGGTGCAGTCTGACACTTAGAAGAAATTTGTGATTCAGTAAGATTCCCCTCATTTGCATACCCCACTGCCTTACTCCATAGTTTCTGCACTCACACTGTGCCTTTCCCCTTAGCAACCACTGTTCTCTGGTTTTGTTTTCATTCTGCATGCCATTGACTATAATGGCAAAATGCAGATTTCCCTGAAAATTGCTTTTCCCCCTTTATTTTAATTTTTGGCATGATCCCATTTGCAAGCCACTGCCCTATGTTTAAACAGCCGAGAACAGCCAATAAAAAATAAAGGTTTTATTTTATAAAATTTAAGCTATTTTTCATGCCAATGGCCATATATTTGGCCATTGGCATACCTAGTAAATGTAATACATACTTTCCTTTGAGCTGTCATGCCTCCGTTTTGTAAATTGCAGAAATGTATTCAGCTACTAGCTGAATACATTTCTGCTTTGCACACTGTTCAGGCATGGACAACTGCCTGCTTCCTGGATTGCTAATTCACCTCATTTGCTTGGTTTTCACCAGCAAATGAGATAATTAGCATATTGCAGTGGTGTCCGTGATGGAATAGTGTAGGAGCGCTTATCCATATCCTGGGAGCTCATTCCTTGATCGCTCGTCAGCCATATTGCATGCAGCAGCTCTTGCACTATTCCTGCA
The DNA here is from genome assembly GCF_019279795.1 of Protopterus annectens. NCBI lineage: Eukaryota > Metazoa > Chordata > Ceratodontiformes > Protopteridae > Protopterus > Protopterus annectens. The sequence continues at coordinate 1,109,542,703 of NC_056725.1, forward strand.
CTCCATGCAGAGCTTGCTAAATCTGGATGATTATATTTATTTTATATTGCTTTGAATGGTGTGTTTTGAATGTTAATTGGTTTATATTTATAATCTACCACTGAATAATACTCTGAATGTGTTTTTCAAATTTTGTGAGCTTGAATTTAATAAGTTATAAAGAATTATATGGCATTTGAATATCAAACTGATTTGTACAGCTGTTTGTGTTAAAAATGTATTTGCAAAGTTGCTTATGTTAAAAAATGTATCAACAGTAGGTCTTGCTGGACATAACAAAATATACATTTATAGCAGACTATACTATTGAAACTGAGGAGATGTATATATTTTAAAAGAGGATTCTGGAAGGGAACGCGTTAAGCTCAGCCCAGCTAACCTGAAGAAAAATAGCCTGAAATTAAATGACTTGGTTTAGGCCATATAGATTTTATCTTACAGGTCTGAATGCAGTCAGAAAAACAATGTTTGTGAGAAACATGGGCTTGGACATTACTCTTTTGCCCTTAGTGGTGAACTAATTGCTACCCTGGGATGCCAGAGAATGGCTGGTCAGTCTCTGCAGGAAGGGTGAAAGGGTTGGAATTGTTTTATAGTCTCTAGGTGATGTAATAAGCCTTAGCAAAGTTCTAGGTAGGGTTACCACCTGTCCCACTTTGCGAGGGACAGTGCCTCTTTGGGCAGCTGTGTCCTGCAAAGAAATCGAAAAAAATGGCAAATGTCCTGAGATTTTAGGACAAACATATTTTCTATATTTTATACAATAGTTGCATACAACAGTTATTCGGTATCTGAAACACCTAGATGTTATAAGAAACAGAATAAACAACTAACATGCTACAAGAATAAGCTTTTACTTAGGCAAAAAAGTGAAGATCTGTTATTTGTACTGGCTGTCGGTATATTTTGCCCTAGAAAATCTGACATTTGTACCAAAAATATCCCACTTTGGGCATTTGAAAAGGTGGCAACCCTAGTTCTAGGTGTGTATTGTGACATATCTTTGCTAGATCCTGGCTCAAGTTTTAGTAAGGGGTAGTGTAGGAGCCACAGAGTTAGATGACAAGATGTGATGTCATCCTGTAGCCAGCACTGAAATTGTATTTAGATACGAGTGTGATGTGTATTACTCATCAAGTAGGTAGGGAACAGTAATTCTTTAGTCGGTTAGGAAAATATAGTGAGACTAGTTAACTATTGTTTTTCTGTATCTGTCTGAAATTTTTCCATCTGTGTTGTTTTTATATTTTCTTTGAATTGAAACTCTGATATTTATTGTAAATAGATATTCAGTGTTTTCATGTTTTTTTTTTAATATTTATTATCAAATATCTCAACCTTTCATCGTGGCTGGTCTTTTAGAAAATATTTTAACTTTTGAGAGTACTTGCATTTATTTAGCGATACTGTGGCTGCATGCCCTTGAAAGTCTTGCTGCTTGCTTAATACTACCATTCGTGTAAGTATTAATTTTGCTAAGTATGACTGGGTACCCTGGTAAGAGTTTTAGAGTAGATGGCTTTGTAGGTGTTCTGGTGGCAATATCTACCTTATAGTCTGGGTGGAGGTGGCATAGCAGATCAATCTGTGCCAGCCTTTCCCAGGCATGTGTGTGTGAAAATAAAATCTCAAAGAGTGTGTGTCAGCTACCTGGAACAAGGACATAGAACACTGATTTCACATAAAGGGTAGTTGAGGACTTGGATTGGAACACCCAAATGAGGACTCAACTCTGAAGCGGTCAGTGTGGTATCTTATTTGGGGCTTGGATAGGAAGTCCAACCCAAGAAATGGAGTGTGCATTCTCTGTGTGCTCTTAAGGAAAACGGTATTCTGTGCAGACAGGTGCATCTGAATATACTGTGTCCCTATTTTCTCTCAAAGTGAACATCCCCCACCAGTGTGAGTGGTAAGGATTGAAGCTCTATAATCACTGACCCAGAGGAGGGACATCACAATGGCAACACTCATTAACATATGAGTGAGAGCACTCACATGCATGAAGAAGGCACTGTAGGTCAATATGGTGATAGGAGCATATATATCAACCACCAAGGGGCAGAATTAGGGCTAAAACAGAAAAAAAATCCTGAAGGCTGCTGAATAACTGCATCTTGAGATGGTTTTCTGGCAAATCATGGAGGACTGAAGTCAGTAAATAATGACATACATATGAGTTTCAGACTTCATATTCTCCAGAAAATGCATGCTAACTCAATACCTTTCATTCTAGCAACTTTCTAAGTTTGTAAGAGCAATGTTTAAAATGTGCCCCTATTCTTGGACCTTTATTCCGCAATTATTTTCAGCTTTGTCCAGATTGCTTGTGTTAAGAGGTTGAGAGTTGTATGTACTGATGAACACAGAAACACATATGTATTCATATACACAATATTTATTGAATGGTACACAGCCCAACATAATGTTCATGTGAGAGCTGTGCTACAGGAACTCCATAATATTATTATTCTTACTCTGTGTTTCGTATTGTCATGTAGGAAAGGACACACCATATCTTGGAGTTTCCCAAATATGCAATGCTCACTACATGGATCTCATAAATCACTTAGGAGTATCAAATCCACAGTCATAAATTGTCATGTAAACAAAACCATGCACTACATCACATACAGCAGCACCATTCCCAGCATGCTGTCCTTTGACTTCCATTTGGACACTGACACCAGTACTGTCATCATTCATGTCACACAAATGTCATTTATGATCTTTGTATGTGAGTAGAAATACACTCATTCTGATATATGAAACGGAATTATATATGTTGCATCACAATTTGTGATAATAGTTCCAAGGTGGATGATTTAAATTGCATTGAGATATATGTACTGCCTATGTAAGGTTTCAGTCTACCTGCTTCTGTTTTACTGTGTGTGCCTCACAAGTATCTGCAGTGATAAAAAGAAAAGAAAAATGCTTTCAATTTAAATCATGGAAAAATCAAAAAAGGGTTAACAGATACAAGTTACCTGGACTTTCCTGTTCTTTTCCTCATGTATTAGCATCTTACTTTCATATCCCAGACTATATACTGGAAAATCATAAATTAAAAAAAATTGAAAAAATACCTCGGTATTCTCTCCAAAATCATAGAAGTCTATAGGTCAGTGGTTAGCAATGGATCATTTCTGTGCTTTAAAAGTTTAAGAAGTGCCTGTGTACATTTTAATCATGTTCTAAGGGACACAAATATTAATAACATGCTAACTGTATTGATTGCAAGCCAGCAATATACAGTCTCTTGAATCAGAAAACTCATGACTTCTGCAGACCGGTGCTATTTAGGTGAGATCATCATTGTTAATGCAAAATGTTATTATGTGATTCTTAGTAGGTTGGTTTGTGTAGGGCCACGACTTGAGAGTACAAATACTCACTTGTATACACACACACACACACACACACACACACACACACACACACACACACACACGCACGCACGTACACACACACACAAAAACACATTCACCAAAAAAGCATTAACAAGTCTTTGTGTGCATTTATTTACTGCAATCCATATAAGTACAGAAATGGAGTTTGAGCATTTGTGGAATTGCACACCTAGGATAAGTAAATATCACAATGACAGTGACTGCCATGCTACAAAGTAATATATGACAACTGTCACCCATGCATCCTACATAACACTCAAACTTCTTATCCATCTCTTGAGAAGCAAAGCCTTACACAACAGCAAGATGATATAAAGGTCATCCTTCAGTCATAAAATTGTGCAATGTTATGAAAATGCTTGTCATAATATAAATGTCTCCTTTATGCCATGTCATGCATACTATGCCATGGGTGATTATGTGTAAATAGGAAAGCAATAGATGAAACAATTGTAACCTGAGCTCTATTGGGGGTAGATGAAATGGGATTCTTTTATATTTTATGAGTGATTGTTGAGACATATGAGGGGAAAAAAGTGTTATTTCAATTATGATGGAACAAGAATTGTGAGTTGCAATGACATTATGTTGCAATACATTAATGATCCAGGACATGATAGAGTTTCCTTTGCTTAAATGACAGAGAATATGACAAGAAGAGAAGTGGAGGTATGTTTTCTTTCATTACTTGAATGATAAAGGTTTGAAAATACTCTGTAAGGTAATTAAATTCAGTAATTGAATGCTCTGAGAATAAAATAATAGGCGAAGGTGAAAGTGAAATTCTCTTTCATCGTGCAAATAACTGAGACCATGGGGAGGGAAGAAATGTGTGGGGGCTTACCAGCTATAGAGAATTCAGTAGAATGACAGTTGGTAAGTTGGAAGTAACTTTACATGTTCAAATATCTGAATGATGAAGGATGTATTCTAGAGGAATTAATTACTTTATATGCTGTACCTTCAGTGCTGTTAATCCCATCCATAGAGAACACAAGAAAGCTAGAGCAATCTCCATGATGCAGATTTTTTTTCAGAAATCCTAAATTAGGTTTTATCTTTAACTGTTATGATAGTCAATCAGATTCATACAGAATAAAAATCAGTTTCTTGTGTATTTCAGTATTTTATTGTGTATTTCAGTATTTTATTGTGTATTTCAGTATTTTATTGTGTATTTCAGTATTTTATTGTGTATTTCAGTATGTACATGATTTTTTCTCAGTTAAAACCCATATAGCTCTGAAAACTAATTGGATTTTAAAGGCTTCCCTACAGTTGGTTGAGGTGAAACTCCTCAAGCTTCATTTGGCCTAAGAAAAAACTTAAGAATCAGAATGACAAATGTTGTTTTCCATAGCAAGACATTACCCATCTGATTTCTAAGTGTGAAACAGCAATGAAGGAACATTTCTCCCTTATTCAAGATGGTATATCCATGGATTTAGTATATATAAATTTAGGGGTTACAGGGGGATTAGCTCTCCTGCAAATTACTTAAAGTTTATTTTTTCACCCTTCTGTTATTTGGACATTATTTTTCGACATTTCAGAAGGACGGAGTTGTTCCTTTTAATATCTCATAGTAGAACAGATGCTAAGACTGCAGTTGTTCCCACTAATCAGGTATGTAACCAGTGAACACTGGCATACATTCAAACCAGTAATCTTGTTTTGTTGTAAATTCAGCACTTTGAATATATTGGTCATATATCCTCATCACATATGGTTTAAGGTAAAATAAATCGCATGTACCTTAGCTATATGAAAAAAGTGTGGACATTCATAAATATGTACAAAAAATGAGAACTAGTTAGAATATACACAAATACTGCCCAGCAACATTTATAATTTTAAATGCTCAAGGCATTCAAAACAATACATGTTTCATACACTGTGATGACAGAGGCATGCTATTCCAATATCCTGCACAATATCCTTTTCATAATCTCAGATAACAACAATTCTTTAAAAAATATACTAAAATAATTCATACCATATGTGTAAGCTGAGTTCTGAAATAGGCATTATCAAAGAAGATAAAATAGAAAAGAATAGATATACGCTGAAGCAACACGTTCCAATAGCAAAAAATATGTAAAAAATCAAAGTCATAAACGGAACGTGAGAGCCTGTGAACTATCCCAATCACCAAAATCCAACAATGTCGCCAAGGGAGTACCAGCAACAAAAATGTGCAGAAAAGCAGCAAATTAAAAGTCCATAGCTAGACAAAAATCATGCGATATCAACGATGGTAGTAGGAACGTTCTTTATTCACACAACAAAGGCTCAGTAAGCGCTTTCACCATACTTGGCTTCCTCAGACTGTAACAAACCATCTAACCTCACAGTCATTTAAATACTATTACACAGATATAAACAATCATTCAATCACCATGTAATGAAATGTTTAAAGAGGCCCTGAAACCTATCTAGCACTCTTGCTTAGTTAAAATACATTGCATATGTAACTTAAAAACTCACAAATTTAAAACACTTATGATTCTAAAAACATACACAAAAAATAAAATGTACTTATACACAAAATACACTGGAGAAATGCAATAATATATGCACATAGATATATATTCATAAAAATATATACATAATCTATTCCTCTGACAAACCTCAAGAATAGGAAGATGCATTGATGTCAACGCCTCTTTAATCTCCTTTTCTTCAGCATGGGATGGATACTGACCTTGTCATTGAGACCAGGGTAGGATTCCGCTCTGCATCGCAGAATCCACCTTAGTTCCATTTCCAGTGTATAATTCTCAACATCCCCCCCTCTGATGTTAGTTTGAATATGTTGTATAACAAGGAACGTGAATTTGTGTTGCTCATCAGTTGACATCTGATGTCTAGCTAATGCATTATTAGGGTCTTTCACTCTCATTTTATAGCAATGCTCCCTGATCCTCTCTCTGAATTGCCTGTTGGTTTTACCAATGTAAAACGCATTACAGGCGGAGCAGAGTGCAAGGTAGACTAAATTCTTAGATTTACAATTAGTCCCTGTCATGAAAGTGAATATCTGCCCTGTAATGGGCTGCTGGAAGGTGGTGCTATCATTAATGAACCCACATTGATTACAATTGCCACAGGCGCTGGTATTATACACCAAATGGGAATATCCGGTGCCACTTTTATGGCAGAGAATCTCTTTCAGGTTCTTCTTATTTTTATATATGTACTTTGGTTTTGATCCAACCAAATCCTTGATCTCATTATCAACACATAGTACTGCCCAATGTTTCTCAATAATACCCTTCACATTGTAGGCATCTTGAGTATAAAAAATAGGTAAAGTAACACTGGTATCTCTATGCTCATGCATACACCCATTACCTCTAACCTCATTGCTCAAAGTGTTATCAGAGAAATATGGTCGGGCTACAGTAGTCCTTAAACCTTCGGTTTCTTTTATAACTTTATCCACTTCAACACTATTATATGATCTGGCTATTAACCTGCTTCTCAAACTCGAAATCTCTCCACGATAACCTTCATCTAATGGATTCAAGCGAGAGGCTCTCATGGCTTGGCCTCTCATTACGTTGTTGAAAACGTGAAGGGGATGCATACTCGTTCTATGCAATAGGGTATTCTTGTAACAGCTCTTTCTGTGGACAGCTGTATTCAACATACCATTCTGTAATCTGATTAAATCTACATCCAGGAATGATAACTTATCCCTGGAGTATGTCATAGTAAATTTCAAAAAATGGGTTGTATTGTTCATGAAAGCTGCAAATTCTAATAATTCTACTTCAGTCCCCTCCCATATGAGAAAGAGGTCATCCACGAATCTCTTGTAGAATCTAACATTCTGTTGGCATAGCGTGTTGGATAGTAATACCTCCCTTTCCCAATAAGCCATAACTAGGTTGGCGTAGCTATTGGCACAAGATGTGCCCATAGCTACGCCATCCCTTTGTAAATACAGCTCTTCATCAAACAAAAAAACATTGTTTTCCAAGATGACTTCAAGGAATAGTGCCAATAATTCAATCACATGAGTTTCCATACTGGAATATTTCTTTAAATAACTTTGCACATATTCTACACCACAATCATTCGGAATGACCGTGAAAAGACTGGTGACATCAAATGTGACCAGATAATAGTCACTGTTCTCATCCAATCTACTAACATGTTCATACAAACTAACAAGAAACTCTTTACTGTCTCTCAAAATAACATCATTAGAATTTATAACTGGTCTTAAATATTTTTCCACATAAAGTGAAAATGGTTGCGTCAACCAGCCCTCTCCAGAGACAATGGGCCTCATGGAGGGTTTCAACCGGCTCTTATGGACTTTAGGGAGGCCTTTCAATACAGGTATTAAGGGGTCATTGACCCTTAGGAACTTGGATAGATTTTTGTCTATAATGCCACTCTTAAATAAGTCATCAATAGTGTCATATACACGAAACACTTTCATCCTCACTTGCTCCATATTCAACTTACTATAGAACGAGGTATCGCTCAACATCTGGCATACAGTATCCCTGTATACCACAGCATCCATAATCACAATCGGACCACCCTTATCTGCAGGGGCAATGATTATGGAATCATCATTTCTTAGGCTATTCAATGCTTGTCTTTGCGTAAAGGTCATATTGTACTATAAAGAAGATGTGGAGCAGAAAGGGGAATCAATTATAATCAATTTGTCTAATAGGGTACTGAATTTAGATGAAGAAATTGTATTGAATAAAGGATTGACATTCATTCCTACCAGAAGGAGTGATATTACTGACACATTGATTGACATTAAGATGTTTGTTAGAAACATCCAGCTAAGATTACAGTTTGGGAACTCGGGTGATAATAGTTCCAGTGTTAATAGTTTCAAGCCTACCAGTACATATGTTCCAGTATTACACCCTGTACTGGAAACATATGGCAGGTTAGTGGAGCATGATTTATATGAATATTATAGCAATAGTGACAACTATGGAAGGAAGAGGAAAGGTAAATACAATATGACCTTTACGCAAAGACAAGCATTGAATAGCCTAAGAAATGATGATTCCATAATCATTGCCCCTGCAGATAAGGGTGGTCCGATTGTGATTATGGATGCTGTGGTATACAGGGATACTGTATGCCAGATGTTGAGCGATACCTCGTTCTATAGTAAGTTGAATATGGAGCAAGTGAGGATGAAAGTGTTTCGTGTATATGACACTATTGATGACTTATTTAAGAGTGGCATTATAGACAAAAATCTATCCAAGTTCCTAAGGGTCAATGACCCCTTAATACCTGTATTGAAAGGCCTCCCTAAAGTCCATAAGAGCCGGTTGAAACCCTCCATGAGGCCCATTGTCTCTGGAGAGGGCTGGTTGACGCAACCATTTTCACTTTATGTGGAAAAATATTTAAGACCAGTTATAAATTCTAATGATGTTATTTTGAGAGACAGTAAAGAGTTTCTTGTTAGTTTGTATGAACATGTTAGTAGATTGGATGAGAACAGTGACTATTATCTGGTCACATTTGATGTCACCAGTCTTTTCACGGTCATTCCGAATGATTGTGGTGTAGAATATGTGCAAAGTTATTTAAAGAAATATTCCAGTATGGAAACTCATGTGATTGAATTATTGGCACTATTCCTTGAAGTCATCTTGGAAAACAATGTTTTTTTGTTTGATGAAGAGCTGTATTTACAAAGGGATGGCGTAGCTATGGGCACATCTTGTGCCAATAGCTACGCCAACCTAGTTATGGCTTATTGGGAAAGGGAGGTATTACTATCCAACACGCTATGCCAACAGAATGTTAGATTCTACAAGAGATTCGTGGATGACCTCTTTCTCATATGGGAGGGGACTGAAGTAGAATTATTAGAATTTGCAGCTTTCATGAACAATACAACCCATTTTTTGAAATTTACTATGACATACTCAGGGATAAGTTATCATTCCTGGATGTAGATTTAATCAGATTACAGAATGGTATGTTGAATACAGCTGTCCACAGAAAGAGCTGTTACAAGAATACCCTATTGCATAGAACAGTATGCATCCCCTTCACGTTTTCAACAACGTAATGAGAGGCCAAGCCATGAGAGCCTCTCGCTTGAATCCATTAGATGAAGGTTATCGTGGAGAGATTTCGAGTTTGAGAAGCAGGTTAATAGCCAGATCATATAATAGTGTTGAAGTGGATAAAGTTATAAAAGAAACCGAAGGTTTAAGGACTACTGTAGCCCGACCATATTTCTCTGATAACACTTTGAGCAATGAGGTTAGAGGTAATGGGTGTATGCATGAACATAGAGATACCAGTGTTACTTTACCTATTTTTTATACTCAAGATGCCTACAATGTGAAGGGTATTATTGAGAAACATTGGGCAGTACTATGTGTTGATAATGAGATCAAGGATTTGGTTGGATCAAAACCAAAGTACATATATAAAAATAAGAAGAACCTGAAAGAGATTCTCTGCCATAAAAGTGGCACGGATATTCCCATTTGGTGTATAATACCAGCGCCTGTGGCAATTGTAATCAATGTGGGTTCATTAATGATAGCACCACCTTCCAGCAGCCCATTACAGGGCAGATATTCACTTTCATGACAGGGACTAATTGTAAATCTAAGAATTTAGTCTATCTTGCACTCTGCTCCGCCTGTAATGCGTTTTACATTGGTAAAACCAACAGGCAATTCAGAGAGAGGATCAAGGAGCATTGCTATAAAATGAGAGTGAAAGACCCTAATAATGCATTAGCTAGACATCAGATGTCAACTGATGAGCAACACAAATTCACGTTCCTTGTTATACAACATATTCAAACTAACATCAGAGGGGGGGATGTTGAGAATTATACACTGGAAATGGAACTAAGGTGGATTCTGCGATGCAGAGCGGAATCCTACCCTGGTCTCAATGACAAGGTCAGTATCCATCCCATGCTGAAGAAAAGGAGATTAAAGAGGCATTGACATCAATGCATCTTCCTATTCTTGAGGTTTGTCAGAGGAATAGATTATGTATATATTTTTATGAATATATATCTATGTGCATATATTATTGCATTTCTCCAGTGTATTTTGTGTATGAGTACATTTTATTTTTTGTGTATGTTTTTAGAATCATAAGTGTTTTAAATTTGTGAGTTTTTAAGTTACATATGCAATGTATTTTAACTAAGCAAGAGTGCTAGATAGGTTTCAGGGCCTCTTTAAACATTTCATTACATGGTGATTGAATGATTGTTTATATCTGTGTAATAGTATTTAAATGACTGTGAGGTTAGATGGTTTGTTACAGTCTGAGGAAGCCAAGTATGGTGAAAGCGCTTACTGAGCCTTTGTTGTGTGAATAAAGAACGTTCCTACTACCATCGTTGATATCGCATGATTTTTGTCTAGCTATGGACTTTTAATTTGCTGCTTTTCTGCACATTTTTGTTGCTGGTACTCCCTTGGCGACATTGTTGGATTTTGGTGATTGGGATAGTTCACAGGCTCTCACGTTCCGATTATCAAAGAAGAAGCCAAAACATTCCAGGTAAATATTAATTTCTTACACATTATTTTGCATGATATGTCTGATTAAGGAGTGACTAAACTGATTTAATGATTACCCTTGAAAATTACATCTAGACCTTTTGAATTATAGAAGCACCAAATTATGTGCCACTGAGAGATTCACAAATAAATGTAATTTCAATAAAAATTGAACTAAAAACCACATTTTATTCTCAAGAATAAAAGCATCTCACAAAAGAAGGCAATTTCTTTAGAATCTGCTGTCTCATCAAAAGATGCAATAAGATAATAATTTTATTTCTAAAGTATACAAAAATTGTAATGCAAAAATGTAATACTCCTTTGGGATGTCTGTATGACTAATTTATTATGAGAAAATAACATTTTAACTGAAAAAATATAATGAAAAGGAGTGGCACAGAAGTAAAATGTTCACCAGTTAATGTTCTGGATACAGTTTTTCACTTTTCTGTATATTAACTTTACTTATAGACATGCAGATCAATCTGTTCCTGCTATATCTGTTCTAAACAGGATTGATTATCAATTGATATATGTTTTTTAAAGCACACAAGTTTACATAGCACAATAGAAATAAGACAAAAAGAAACACAACCTTAAAACTGCAGGATTTCAAGAAACTTTATGCAGAAAATTACTGACATCAGCCTAAGACCAGAAGCATTAAAGAGATGATTTTTATTTTGTTTTTAAAAGCAATCTTGGACAACTGTTCTCAAACAATCCCTAATTCCCACCTTATCATATCAGTATGTCTTCTTCTATGGCTAAAATGCCTTATTGACAAGTCCTGTATGAGGAATGTGTGTACTTTAAAATGCACATCTTGGGCAGTGAGCAGATGTTCATTTTATATGCTGATCAACACAGCAGTGCACCACACTTCTGGATAAAGCTGTTTTTCTTTTTGCTTTTACTAAATTATCTTATATTACATCTTATGGTTGTATCATAGAAATTTAATCAGTTTTGTGTTTTGTTCCTCCCAAACATTTGCCAGAACTAAGCATGCTATAACTTTAAGGGTGCACATATGTAGATATCATGCATTGCTTCCTTCTCTGTTGGAGGGAAAACTGTCAGTTTGAACGTAATTTCTAGCTTCAGTAACTCTACAATGCAGCAGACTACTGTCTGCACTCATATTCAGCATCACACAAGAAAAAAGTGTCTCTGTATCAGCTGTCCCTTTCTATAGGTTCCATGTTTCCCCTAGCACTGCTAAAAGAAATGGTTACCTATCCTTTGCTGGAGGATGCTTGTTTTTTTAATATTCACTTATTGTTCTGGGCAGTGTGACAGAATTTCACAGTGAAAACTAGAATTCCTCACAGTCAGTTCAATAACTTGGCATTTGAAATCAGTGTTGTGACTAATATTGGAGATACAATGGTCTTGGTTTTCGAGTACATTCATTGGGCATCAAAAATTTTGTAAAGTGACGGAGGGTGATGTGAACAAACATATGCCTGATCTAAGACCTGATTAATGTCTCATGTGTATGACTTGAGTACTGATCAATATGGATTTGTTTGATTGCAGTTGAAGCTCTTAACAGGGATGATAAATGCATTTCCAATCATTAACCATTCTGCTACTGACAGTATTAATATTGAAATTTCAGACATGACCACAGACCAAAAAGTGTATATGCATTTTGCAGCATAGCTTCTTGTTAAGGGACGGAAAAGAAACCCCTTGAAAGTACACTATGTGTCACATCTCCACTTGTATAAATATAGAACCAGCTGCAGATGTGTGCAGCATAAAAAGAGGTGTAAGTAAAAGCACAGGGAAGCGGTAAGAAAGGGCTGTAAGCTGGTTAATGCTATGTCTTCACCTGCAGAGAACCTATGTATTCACCTTAGCAAGAAGCTGAGATCATTTTGTTTATTAAGTTGAGATTGTTGACTTATGAATTAATTACTTATTAATAACTTGGTTGTAAAACTGTACTTTATTAGACTGGTATTAGTTCATAGCTGTTCACTGTTAGGGTGGAATTCATACTCTGGAGTTTTTCAGCCTAACTGATACCAAAAAGCAGTCTATGTCTGTAGACTCTGCAGATTTTCTTCCTACTTTATAAGCACTCTACAAAGTTTAATTATGTATTTTAATGCACAATATTTAGTTATTGCATTTAACTATTGCACCATTACATGTTGGTTATCCATTTAGTTTCATTCAGTTAGAACTGTTTCCAGGTATTGGTTTATAGTTCACATTACTGTGTCTTGCAAAATAGTTGACTATATAGTTATTTTGATCTGTAAGCTATACAGGATTATTTTTTATCTATTGTTTATTTATTTATTTGCAGATTGATATCAGGCTCAGAAATCTAGTATAAGACACTTTTTAGTCTCATCCTAGGACACAAGGCAATACAAAACATAAAAAGTATATAATATTAATAGCAAACCATAACATAAATATGATAGCCACTTTAGGAAAATTCATTGGCATTACACTCACAAATGTTATACATATACATATAGACACATAAATAAAACAGTATAGTAGAAACTGAATCATTAACAAAAAGAATAGAATAAAGTACAGATTAAGAAAGTCATGAGAAAATATTGAAGAGAATTTACAGTACAAGGAAAATCAGGAAGTACTTAATTTTAAGGAAATACATGGCAATACTGTCTGCAAGGGATAGCTTAACATATATAATTTCTAAAGCATATTGGTATAAGAGTAATAAGCCGCGGTGGAACAGCGGTAGCATTGTTGTCTCACAGCAAGAGGTTCTCCAGTTCGATTCACAGCTGGAGTGCCTTCTGTGTGGAGTCTGCATGTCCACCCTGCAGTTGAGTGGCCTCTGAAAGACATGCGTGAATGGGCGTGTCTTCGCTGAAGGTTGGGCATCGGGCTGGCAACTCGGCACCATAAAAAAACTACAGCCAATTATTAGTGGACCGAAGTTCCGCTGTGGCAACCCCTAACCAGGAAAAGCCAAAAAGACAAACAACAACATTGGTATAAGAGTAATCATTCTTAGACTGTCAGGGTATCATGGAATAAAATGTGACTGTTGTACTGATAGAGAAATTGCCTTTAACCATTGTCTTTGAAATGGTTGCATTTCTATTCCTTTAATAGATAATTTTTCAGCTGTTTTTTAAATTGATTCATGTCTAGTACAGAAATAATTTCAGAATAAAGGCTATTTCATGAGGTAAGGGTTTCTCTCATATAGCTAAGGAGAGCACAGGTCTTATTAGCTTAGGAATTGCTGGCACGCATAAAATTAAGCATTTAAGAATTAATTTTTGTTAGTATATAGGGGGAGAATAGCTAGATGGAGTAAAGAGTACACCTTGGAAATATTATATTAACTGCAATCAAGTGACAAGCTTTAGGTATTAATTAGTTTGAGAATTTAAAAGGAACTTTAAGTTGGCTGAAGAATTTTGCAACAGTGGAATCCACATGGTGTCAAAAAAAAAAAAAAAGAGTATCATCTGCAATGGCACTGAAGTGTTTCTGATAATTGGCAAATGTGCGAATATTTCTGGCTGGTTCAGTTATCATAAGAGGACAGAAGGATTTCACTAATCTTTTGTAGCTGGTTCCATTCTCCAGCATTAATTTTTATTTCTGCAGTGTTTGTAATGAAACAGCCATAATTGCAAGTTAGTGGCATTTCTAACACAAGAAAAAGACAGTACATAGCAGTAGTAGAAAATAAATTCTGCCATCTTACAAATGTCACTTCTGAACACATTTCCTAGTACATTGGGCAAAATAACGGTGTTCTATATCTGTTTGTGAGCATGTTTACAGTCTGCAGTGCATGCACAGAGGCAAACATTTTCTTTCTACAAAGACACAGAGCATAAAAAAAGCTGAATGTAGGAAATACAATTAAAACATAGAAGAGTAATTGTCTCCAAGCTAAAATCCAAGTCAACCAACAGCAGGTAGAATAAAAGTGTCAGACAGCAAGAAAGCATTGTATGCAGGAAAACAACAAAGCAGGGCATAGCATTTTGGACAGAATTCTTTAAAGCTCACCTCATTGCAATAAGTGAATTTGTGAGACATGTCCCTAAGCAGGGTGGGTGTGTTTCAGTAAACACAACTACATGATGCAACTAGCTGAAATAACATGGTCAGCCATGTCATATGCTAGTGACTACATAATGAAACATCACGCATGCTAATAAGGGAAAAAAAACACATCTGAGAGATTAAGAAATATTTAAACTTTGCTCAGCATGCTGTGCCTGCCTTAGATTTTCACATGGCCAAATATTCATATTCAGGTAGTGTAAGGCAGTGAATAATGTTGTGGGCTGCCACAGCTATTGTAAACTTGTATCACCAAGTAGCTCTTATATTTGCCACAGCATACAGTGGTGCACAACATCACACCTGATGGCACGTGGTTTTCTGACCATGCTAAACATTTCATGCCCTCCATGACAATAACACAGTGAACCATTAACATGTGAGTCAGGGAATCCCCATCCCAATGGATATGAAGGTATGTGTGGGTTTATGTATATTAGCTGCAAGGACCTTACAGTGATCGTTTGGGGACACAGTGAAGGTATCATTGGCATCTGCCTAGAGAATACTCTACCAGTTCCTTGATGCCTTGCTTTAGCATGTTGGGGAACATTTGTAGTTCTCACATACCCCAGAAGAAAGCAAACACCATGCTGGACTTCTGTGCTATAACCTTCTTCTCTGAGGTACTGGTGGTAATAGATGGGACCCACATTGAAATAAAAGTTCAAAATGGTGAACTAGGAAAGTTTGTGAACTGCAAAGGATATCACTCTATCAACTTGTCAGTTGGTCTATAATGCGCAGTGTATAATCTACAATTCATGTAAAGGCGACCCAGGCAGTTTCAATGACTCCACCCAGGGCACACATGTGGCTTCTATCAATAGTTTACAAGGAGTCACTGCACAAAGGGGCATCTTATGGATGTTGCTGGATGTGCCCTGGAACCTTTGCTCAGGACACCAATTAGAAAGCTTCATAAACAAACTGAGCATTATTAGAAACATGCATTAGCATAAAGCACAAACATATGCCTGATCTAAGACCTGTTATAGAACATATGTGCAGGCTGTGAAGTTATGGTTTCACTGCCTGGGTACATCTGCTGGTAGCTTGCAGTATGATCCCCCATGTGCAAAAATACTTACTGTGTGTGCCGTGTTACACAATTGTATAATTATGAAGTGCAAAAATACTTACTGTGTGTGCCATGTTACACAATTGTATAATTAGGAAGCAGTTACAGCAAGGTGGCCTTTCGCTGGGACTGCAATTCCCAGCACCTCAGGCAGTGGCAGCTGAGACAAATGAAAAATCGGAGGAGAAACCCACAGCATGGTATAACTATGCCAGATGCAGTATATGTGGTACTAGCAAATAAGTAGCAAATTGCACATAGCTTTACAATATAACTGTACACGAGCTAACCAGATACATATAGTAAAAGTGAGGCATACAAAAATACCAGATTATGCTTACCCATGCATAGGATGGCCTTGCTGTGCATCAGATATTAGCAATTCAAGTAAGAGGGTACAAAGGTCAGGACAGAGTTTTCATCATTTGCATGAGTGTGGAAGGGGTACAGGAGTCCATGGCTTTCACAGTGAAGTGTGTAAGTGGGAGCACTGAGGTATATAAAAAATGTGCTTCTAGGGGAAGTATCAGAACTGGTATGGGGAGTGAAAGTCAATGGAATTGTGGGATGTGCTGGGGGCTGTGGTTGTGATTGTGTGTGTGTTTCTGCAGGGACTGAGCCTCAGCATGTGGTACAGCACTGTGCTATGGCCTAGTGGACAGGTTCAAGCCATGTGTGAAAGGGGTTTGGCTTCCCTTGCATGCCCCTACCCACGACTGCTGGTTCTGTCAAGAGTTACATCAGCAGTCCTATAGCCATGGCTAAATGTCAGTGTTCTACCTGGCCATGACTGATGTCTGCTGTAGGATGTACCAGGACAATGATGACCATGGCCACAGAAATATCCTCTCCTGAGTGTAGACACATACACTACTGATATGGTTGTGGAAGTGCTAGCAGTGTGGGAGAAGGATCTTGTTCTGCCATGGCCTGATTGGCTAACATCCAAGAATGGAGAAGATGACTTGCCCCAAGGATGGCCCTTCACCCCTGACAGATGACCCAGAGAAGACTCTAGACATTACAATGTGTGATTCTTTCAATCCAACAAAACATACATATATGAGTGACTCACTCCTGTAAGTCTCCATGCACACCTTGGATCACCCTGACAACCTCTGATAAGGCTCTGGTGGAACTTACATAGGCTTCCACAATGGCACTGCAAATATGCTGCATTGCAGCTATTGACACACTAACTTCAGGGAGAGAGGATTATCCATACCTCCATTGAGTACTGTTCCTGCTGTTCCTTGTGTGAGGAGTAAGCTCTGACTGCATCAAAGCTGACAGAGACTGTATTTTTAAATACTCACTTGTATCCCAAGACAAGGTGTTTCCCTCTCTTTTGTGTCTATGCCCACCTCCGTATGTTATACAACCATGCCTTACCATTGCCTACCTTATGTTTCTATGATATCTCCTTCAGTATTGTTTTCCCACTCCCTCAGTGTGTTACCACACACCTTATCATTCATGTCTGTCTTCCCCTGTGACCTGCCTACCTTCTCTTAACCACTTTTGGCTTCCCTGACTTCCTTCCCCAACTTCACCTGGTTAATAATAAAAAGGGTACTTGTTCCACAAAAATAACCTAGCCATACCTTTCAGCCTCACAGACTTTAAATAATGTAAACATGATTGGCTACAATTATTCATTATAAAACATGTAGAATTCTAGCAGATCAGTGAGGATTTTGGTCATTAAATCACTACAACGTTTGATGTAATTCACCCTTTATTATCAAGTGAAGACATTTATAAGTACAGATCCTATCTCACCTCCATCCTGCTCATTCCTTATTTTTTCACACTGTGTTCTTTTCCTCATATCTGAAATATACTTCCACTTATAATAACTTATAAGCTGGTCAAAAATAGAAAAAAAGAAATACCACACAAGTGCCAAATAAGGGTTTATATGTTAAAATTATCTTTCTCTGCTCATATGTTGCACAATGGTTGGCGTAGAACAACATAGATGGATATTGGTTGTATTTTCAATAGTTTTTGGATTCCCTGAGGACATCATATAACCAGCATGGGCCTAGTATCCCACATCCTTGCTGGATATACCATCTTACCTCCTTATCCCCTGGACTTGGATCCTAAAGGCATCCTAGTGGCTTATCTGTCTTCACATCTGTTCTTGTTTTTTAATACCAAACCCAATCCTTGACCCACCTCCCATGCTCATCAATTACATCCAGAGCCAACTCCCCTCTTTGGACTATGCCTCTGCTTCATCAGTCACCTAAGCTGCTAATCAAACCCATGTCAACTGAGCCATAGTCAGGGTTTTATCCCTCTATGTACCTACATGGCCATCTTGACCAAAGTGTAATAGTTTACATCCTTTAAATAACATAATTTTAGATTTTTTCTTATGTATTGCATGTTATTTATTCATGTTGTTTGCTTGTTTGTTTCTGTACTTATGGATTTTGATTGAAAAAAGTCTTCAGAGTAGCCCACCAACCCAATAACTAAATAGTAAATAAGTAGGTAAATAGTTTCTATCCTATGGCAAAAATGATGAAAAATGCTTGACATATAGTAAGATCTTGTCATTGATTGCACAAATGTGCTTAGCATAGATGCATGTCAACCAGTGATAATGAAATATATTAAGGTTAATACATTCCCTAATGATTTTACATATCGATTGTGAATCCTTATTAAATGTTGTAATAAAATTATATCCGATAGAAAAATTATTCTTTTTGTCTCTTGGATGGTTTATCACATCAATATCATTTACATTTCAACCTAAAATGGGAACAAACCAACCATTTTGCCGCTTCTTAAATACTTCCCCCTTAACATTTTCCAAGAGATCCCGGGGATACCCCCTATGTTCAAACATTTTTAAGATGTAATCCACTTCTTGAATGAAATCCCTTTCCAATGATGTCATTCTTGCGGCATGTACCAATTGCCCCTTAACTATGGATTTTTTTCTGAAAGGTGGGGTGGCAACTATTAAATTCTAAATAAGAATTAGAAAATGTTGGTTTCCTAAAAATTTTTGAAATCAGTTGTTTACCAACTCCGTCAACCTTGACCTCCACATCCAAATATGTAATAATAATTTCATTAAATGCATGGGTGAACTTAAAACAGGCAACAATATTATTGATGTATGCAAAAAAGTCATTTAACATATCATCAGTGCCAGTCCAAATCAAAAAATGTCATCCAAAAATCTTGTAAAATATCTTATGTATTGCATATATTTTGATTTAAAAATATGTTGGATTTCCCAGAATGACATCACATAATTTGCATAAATGGGGGCGCAAGATGCACCCATGGCCACACCTTTGACTTGGCAATAATATTGGCCTTCAAATTTTATAAAATTATATTTCAAAACCATTTCCATTAAAGCTATGAAGGCATTAATATTATCCTGATCATACATGCCTGTTACTTGTAACTGAATTTCCAACCAATTAAGACCATCATCCTGAGGTATAACTGAAAAAAGTTACACACATCAATAGTAACTAATAACATATTTGCATCAAATAATAAACCAATTAAGTTAGCTAGAAACTCCCATGAGTCTTTGCATATATATTTAAAATGTTGTAACCCTCTTTTTAAATGGTGGTCTAAATATTTACCTATGAAAGATGTTTTTCCTCTTTTGGCATCCACAATGGGCCTAAATTTTAAATTATTAAGCCCTTTGTGTATTTTGGGTAACCCAAAGATGGTGGCAATGACAGGATATTCATTTTTCATATATTTATAAGAATCCAAATTAATTTGCCCTTCCGATAACATGTCCTGTAAAGCAATATCTAATCTGCCATGTGAAATATTGATTTAATTCACTGAAAGTTCTTTATAGGTATCACTCATTAAGAGTGTTGACATGTAATTAGAATAATCAACACAATCCATTATCACCAGTGCATTACCCTTATCTGGTTTCATATAGCGTACATCTCCATAATATCAACCAACAACTTTTTTTCTTTCTCAGTTAAATTGTCACCCATGACACTGCAATTACTTTTATAAACTTCCCTCATATACATTTCGCAAACTTTTTCAAAAATACCAATAATGTTACATAAGGGAGGGTTAAACCTACTTGGTCTAGTTAATCTTGAGATGTCAACCATATCATGATTATTAAAATTGTTACAACCATTGTCAGTGAACCAAACCCGAAGATTTAATTTTCTCATAAACATTTTCAAATCTAATAAAGTTTCTGCTACTTTTCCCCTTCTACTACGTACAAATGTGTACCCTTTTGCTAATAAATCAGCCACGGGGGTATTAATATTTTTACATGAATAATTGTAGACTTTAAAATCACCCCTAGTATTAAAAATAATACTTGGTGAATTACATTCCATATTGCCAACACCACATAAATCATTAACTAAAACCTCTGAAATACAACTATTGTGTGACATTTCTGTACAAATATCATTAATAACACCAATAACTGAAAAGATATTATCATCAACCACAACATCAACCACATTTTGATCAACACTGTTAATACAAGTTTGCATATCAGTCACAAAGGGATGATCCAAACAAATGGAACCACCCAAAATGTCTGCCAACATATTAGCATTTTATTCATCGATCAAGTTACCTTCCATGAGCCCGATAGTCATATCCATAATTTCATCTGCTGAAAACCTCCACGGTTCAACTGTTTGGGTCGCACACCCTGATTTACAAAATCTCTGGATTGATTGTTCATGCCATGTTGGTATTCAGGATAATTGTAATGCAGTCCCCGATTTCTCAACCTCTCCAACCACCTTATTTCCTGTTCTAAAGGGACACTCGACTCATTGCTTACTGCTGACATCACTACTGATCTCATCCCATTGTTTTCACCCTCACTGTTATTAGATGAGACCTCAGCGTTACCTTGCTGACCCATCGATACAGGATAAGCCTTGCCATTACCATTTTCCTCTACATCTCTTTTGATTTTTGACATCTTCTGCGAAAAAAATATTGGAACATGCATTGTCAATGCGCCCAAATAAATTATCATAGTTAGTTTTATATTGGTCAAAAATAAAATCAGATTTTATCAGTGCATCTTGTAGATCCAATTCTGCTGATAAACTCTCAATCTTAATGTTATTATATTTAATAATAAGTCTTAATATTTCCAAACTGGCATGGTCAAATACCTTATGTAAATCTTTAACGAAGTCAGGATTCCCCTCAGCTCCATTCGGATAATGCCAAACACGCAAACCTCATGGGACTTGTCCAAGTTCCAAATTATGTATCAAGTAGCCATTCTCCAATTGGAGTTTTTTATAATCCAAAATTAACTTCTCAAAACATTTCAGTCTATAAGCCAAAGATAAACAAGATGGCTTAGGAACTGCAATGAATATTCTGAACATTAAAATTAAAACTTTGGCATCTCCATTGCTGAAAAGTACATGGAACATCGTTACCATCCCTCGCACCAGTCACACCATCAGAACTGACTCCATTACTTACATTAGATGTATGGTTGAGTAAGTGGTAGGCCCAAACTACTTCCACTATCTCTAAGTCCTTGTTGATTTTCCAAAAGACTTTGAATCTGCAACGAATGCTGGGAAAGCTGCTGGTTAATTTTTCCCAATAAATCCAAAACGTCATGGTTGTTGTCAATAGCTCCATTCTCCATCATTCCCCAGTGTCACCAACCAAATACCAAAATAAGAGAATGTGAAACCACAAACTTTGTAATCCACAATGTGACACCAGTGAGCGATAAAAACACAGCTTTATTCCAAAATCCAAATGGAAAAAAATTCCACAATAAGCAAATTGGAAAAGACCAAGCAGCACTTACACACACTGAATAAAAACGTTACATTAAGTGCTTTCATCCCCAACTAGGGACTTCCTCAGAACTATTCACAAACATTAATCCCAGCATTCTTATAGCATTCCACTTAAAGGGACCTTACCCTATGTTGCACCAATAATTTATAAATGTAAAGTTAAGATGTCCACTAACAATATATCACAAAAAATACTAAAGACATTTTAGGAATATAAATATAAAAAATACATGTTAAATACTAAAAGTTATTGTTCAAAACATACCAATAAGGTTAAAAACCATATATATTTTTCATTTTCAAATAGCAGCTAATATTTACTGCTTCATTAATACCTGGGTATCTAATGGCATCCAACATTAATTGCCACTTCCATTCACAAATTTCAAGGGCCTCCCTGGGCACATTTCCATGATCATTTGCTTTTAATTGCTGTAAAATAAAAAATTTAAAGGCATGGCTAGGGAACTCCACTATATGTCTACTAACAGCACTAGAATCTTTTTGTGTCTAATATCTAATGTATGCTCATAGATCCTTGCCCTAAACTTTCTACAAGTTTTCCCCACATAAAAAAACTACACATGAGGTACACTTTGCCAGGTAGACTGCATTTTCACTTTGACAATTGAAAAAAACCCCAGTATATAATGCCTTGCCATTCAAAATAAATTTGTCTGAAGTGGTTAAAACCAAAAAGCATTGTGGGCACATAGCGTAGTTTACATTCCCAACTTATTTGAATGTATATATATATTTTTTCTTCTTTTACCCACCTGTTCCATGATGTTTTTCAACATCTATCACTTTAAATGTAAATTTTGCTTGTTTATAGTTATTAAACAACTTAGCTACATTCTTATCTAAAGACAACAAATCCCAATTTTTCTCATTGATTTTACATAAGGGTAAGGTCCCTTTAAATGGAATGCAATAAGAATGCTGGGATTAATTTTTGTGAAAAGTTCTGAAGAAGTCCCTAGTTGGGGATGAAAGCGCTTAACATAATGTTTTTATTCAGTGTGTGTAATTGCTGCTTGGACTTTTCCGATTTGCTTATTGTGGAATTTTTTCCTTTTGGATTTTAGAATAAAGCTGTGTTGTTATCGCTCACTGGTGTCACATTGTGGATTACAAAGTTTGTGGTTTCACGTTCTCTTGTTTTAATAATTTCCCTGTAAAGGCCTCTAAGGTTCAATATATTCATGATGTGATAAGTCTTTCAATACACTGGATTCAGAGTTGCATTCCTCTGAGAAAGTGATGTTGTTCTGCAATATTATGTTTTCATCCTACAACCTTCTGCTATTCCCCTGCAATTCTTTATTTTATATTTTTATGCCTCTGAGTGTTTTTTTGGCATATTTGGCTGATGCTCTTGCTCAGAGGATATGAGTGGCATATGCATGAGTTCAAATAAATTCAAGTACGTTTCTCTCTTATTGCTATCCTATGTTCTGTAACCATGACGTATGCTTTGCAAACACCTTTCTTGTGTATAATTCTGTAGCATATCCCACTAATGCTCTACTTTGGAGAAAGCGAGTGACACATGGAGAGTCATAAGCCTGAATCCATGCAGGTGCAATTATTGTGTCTTGCAACAAGGTGTTCCCTTCCCCTCAAACAATATATTCCTATCATCAGTGTGTACATTCTGTCTTGGAGTTTGGCATAGTCTAACAAAATGTAAGTACTGAGTTCCTAGCATTACTGAGTTAAGAAATCAAGAAATATGCATATAACCCACCTTCATCTAGTTCGCTTCTTCTTAGCTCACTTTGTGAACTACCCTCTATGTGTTTCCTTTTTTAATATTGCTTCTATATTCTCATTTCCATTTTGCAA
This sequence comes from Protopterus annectens, assembly GCF_019279795.1. NCBI lineage: Eukaryota > Metazoa > Chordata > Ceratodontiformes > Protopteridae > Protopterus > Protopterus annectens. The sequence goes on from NC_056725.1 coordinate 1,109,566,506, forward strand.
CCGGCTCCAAAAATAAACACACATATCCACAACAGATAAGTAAACTGTTTTTTTCCAGCTGCTCTCATGGTTCAGAGCATTCATGAAATTATGTCTACTATGTTAATGTATTTTGTGGGGTGTTTGACTCCCATGGGAATTGTATGCTGTTTTATATTGTTCAGTATCTACTCTGCAAATTCACTACATTTCTTCCTAATGACCACCTTACAGTTGGGCAGCTTCAGTGGCTGTCCTTGCTAATGCACTGCTATGTATCATATCAGTATGGAAGGCATGGGTTCATATCCATTGATGTCTATCTGTCTTATAGGTTCATAGGTTCAAAGATAAGTACTAGGCTATTGGTCCTAGGGCCTATGCAAGCCTAGCCAAACAAGTTCCCTGGCTTTCATCACCCAAGAAAATTATTTTCCTGTGCCCCTGTCAAGCAGAGCCACAGCAGTGTTTCCCGGGGTGAATTTCCTATTACCCATCCAATTGTCAAGATTTCTATTAAAGAGGGCTAATGAGGAGCTTTGCTTGACATGAATGGGCAGACTATTCCAGAGGAGGGGAAGTCTCTGGGACAGGAATTTATCCATCCAGCATGTTCTGTTTATTCTGGTGACAAGGTTTAGTTCCCTGGAGCATGTGGCTCAGAGAGATTGGATTTCTTTAAGTGTAGCATGTCCATCAGGTCTGGGTTAGATATGGCTTTGTACGTTAGGCAGAGGTCACCTCAGAGTAGGCAATATACGACGGAGTAGAGCTGGAGTTTTTTGAGACAGTTGGTGTATGGCATCTGTTTGAGGCTGGTAATCCTCTTAATGAGGTATTTCTACTGCCTTTCCAGCTGTTGCAGATGTCTTGTGAGGAACATGTCAAATGGGGTGTTGTACTCTATGATGGGTCTAATAAGGGATGAGTAGAGAGGAACAATGACCTCTCTTTTTCTGGAGAAGAACCCCTTTGTGATGAGGTGTGCCACATAGAAGGATTTCCTGACTACTTTGGCAATGTGATTATCAAAGGAGAGACTACTATCCACCTGTGACCCAAGGTCTCTTATCACACTTTCAGCGTTTAGTAGGCTACTGCCTATGTGGTAGCTCATGGGTACTGTATTTTTCCCAATGGGGATGACAGTAAACTTCTTGGCATTGAGCTTTAGGCCATGACTTTGACACCAAGCATCAGTCTCAATGAGGGCTCTTTGTAGACTGTTAACATCCTTAGGTGAATCGATTATGGCTCCTAGTTTGCAGTCATCTGTGAATTTCATTAGCCAGAGACCAGCTGTATTTGCCTGGACTTTAGAGAAGTAGATACCGAACAGGAGAGGACCCAGGACCGAACCCTGTGGTAGTCCACTTGTCACTGGTCTGAAGTCAGATTTAGAGTCAGCTACTTTCACTGTGTGGGTTCTGTCAGTGAGACAGTTGGCCACCCATCTTGTGACATAGGGATTTATGCCTAGTCCAGTGAGTTTGTCTATAATACCAGAGTGGGGGATGGTGTCAAAAGCCTTGTTGAGGCCAAGATAGGCTGTGTGCACTACCTTACCCTCATCTATGGCTCTAGTGACTGCTTCAAAGAAGTCAATCAGGTTTATGAGGAATGATCTACCCTTTGCAAAACCAAACTGAGTGGCGTCCAGAGTTTGGAGGTTACCTATGTCTTTGTTTATAAGCTCTAGGATGATGCGTTCCATGGCCTTGCAGACCAGGCTTGTAAGGCTAATGGGGCAGTAGTTCCTGGGGTCTGTGGTGGCATCCCCTTTGTGGAGTGGGATAATTGTCACTGTGTGTCACTCCTTAGGCACAAAGCCTGAAGTGAGGCTATGGTTGAACATGGTACTTAGGTGGAGTGCCAGTTCATTCTGTAGTTCATGCAGAATGCAACCTGGGATGTTCTCCAGTCCCATAGATGCTGTGTTATTGGCTTTGGAAAGTGCAGTCTTCACCTGTGCTGCCATGATTTCAGGGGGTTGGCAATCATCCAGTATGGGGATGGGCCCTTTGTGGGGTGAGAGGTGGTGAAGTTAGCACTGAACCTGTCTGCAAGGATGTTGGCAATATCAGTCGGTTCGGTAAATGTAGTGCCATTGTGCTGTAGTGCCATTGTGCTGTAATACATCTGAGTGTTGCCGTTAAGATTCTTGACATAGCTGTAGAAGGCTTTGTGGTTGTCTTTAGAATGCAAGGTGGTTTTATTTTCGTAACTAGCTTTGGAGGATTTTATGAGGGATCTCAGCTTCTTGCTGAGGATGACCAGGGAGTTCCTGCAGTAAGGGGATTTTACTCTTTTCTGCAACAGTTTCTTCCTTCTGTTGTAGAGTTTATTTATTGCTGCAGAGTCAAAGGTACAAAGCACAACGAAAAAGTTGAGGTAAAAAACACACACCTTTATCAAACACAAAGCTTTCAGGTACAAGACCCTTTCTCAATGATAGACATTGAGAAAGGGTCTTGTACCTGTAAGCTTTGTGTTTGATAAAGGTGTGTGTTTTTTACCTCAACTTTTTTGTTGTGCTTTGTAGAGTTTATTTATGGCAGGGGACCACCAGATTGGCTTCCTCTTTCTGGAGGATAGCATCTTGCTTCTGTTTGGGATGGCACAGTCCATGCGCTCATGTATGTGTTTATACAGTGCATTTGTATATGATTCAGCAGTCGTGCCACTATTTTCTATCTGTGTGGGTGTAATGAAGTTTGCCACTTCTGACTTAAGAAGCATGAAGTTGGCTTTGGAGAAGTTTTTTTACGGTGGTTTCCTTAATGGGGAGAGGGGTGGGATATGGATGTCTAGGGTGATTAGCTTGTGGTCAGACTTGACCAGCTAGGAGTTGACCTCTGGCATGGAGCATCTATTAACCATATTGGTAATGACCAGGTCCAGAGATGTTGCTACTCCTGGTAGGGGTATGGACAAGCTGGTCCAGGGCATTGGAATTGATGAATTCCAGAAAATGTTGGGCAAATGAGTTAGTACATGAGTGGTTTTCCCAGTTGATGGAGGGGTAGTTGAAATCTCCCAAAATTAAGGTATTAGGCTGTATCTTAATATTATCCAGTATATCGAGAAACATGGAGTGGGTGTCCTGGGGCATGGTGGGGGATCTGTAACATGCTACAACCTGAATTGTAATCTTGCCCAGTGTTAATTGTACTTGGAAAATTTCGGAGACATTATGTTGAGCAACTAGCCTGGAGGTGTGGATATCCTTTATGAATATGGACACATCTCTCCTTTAGTATTTTGGTCTGGGTTGGGTGGCCGAAAGGTGTGATAAGAATTATAGCCTGGTAATGCAGGAGTGCTCTCTGGAGCTTTAAACCAGGTCTCTGTCACTGCACAGATGTCAATGTTTTCCATGTTGAGGAGAGCCCCATGTATGTGCATTTTGAGGTTTAGACTTCTAGCATTGAGTAGCATTACCCTTAGATTTCACTCATTTATGTCTACTATGGTGGTGCATTTGACATTTGAGCCTTGCCTAAAAAAGTCACTATAGGGACAGCAAGAGCCTTAGCCAGTATCCAGAATCCCAGTGGTGACAGGTGCAGGCCATCTCTGGCAAAGCATCGTGGCCTGTCGATCACGTCACCCAGGCAGATAGATATTGGATATCCTTGGAATGACACCAGAATCTTAGCCAATTGTTGAAATCAATCATTTTGTCCTTGTACTGTGGCATCATTCTGGGCGATGGCAGGATGCTACTCAGGGCTAGTGTCATACCTGCCTGGGTCACATGGTCAGAGAGTTCCTCCATGTCTCTTTTCATGTAGTCCAGAGAGATACATCTCAGGTCATTCACTCCAACATGGACAATGATTGAGTCATACCTGTACTTGTTGTGGAGTGACCTGAGTACATGCATTATATGGCAGATCCAGGCATCCAACAGGCAGCTGACAGTGACTTTTTCCTTGTTCAGCCTGGTGAGAGGGATGTCAGTGTGCCTGACTATAGAGTCACCAATGACTAGTGTGCTGGGTACATTGTTTTGCCTTGTGGGCTGAGGTTGAGTGGCACACTGTTTTTCTGGGCTATGTGTCATTCGGGTAATGTTGGGGTGTGCTAGTTGCTTGCATTTCAGCTTTGGAGGTCTCTGTTGTTTGGGCAGATTTTTATTGAGAACCTCCATGAATGTAGGTGTGCGTTTTGTACTACTATGTGTGGGTTGGGTAGGTGCAGGCTTTGATGGACTATGTGTTGAGTGCAGTGTGGTGTTAACCTTCTCGTCTTGAAGATGCCCAGATACATCAGGTAGACAGGAGAAAACACCAGGAGCTGACCCCTGGACATGCCTGGTTAGTGCTTAATCATTTAAGCAATGGGAGCCAGTGGTGGAGTTGAGTGGGTGGGGCCAATTGGAAGGGTGTTGCTAACTGGAAAGGGGTGGAGCTATGCTCAAAATCACAAAACCTGGGACTTTAAGTACACTGCCCTGGGTGCCAAACTGTCATTATTAGAGTCCAATCAAGACAAAAATGAAGTGTAGAAAAAAAATAGTTCAATGCATTGGCTACATGACAGCTTACTTAATATCTAGATGGAAACAAAAAGGTTGTGAGGCATGAAAAAATAAATTATTTTTTAAATACATTACTGGAATGCCAGTCAAAATCAAGTATAAAAAAACAAACAGCACTCAACTCAAACCACTTCTCCTTGTGCTGCAGGTCTAATTATAATTAATATTCATCTTTATAAAAGTACTGAGTAACATGCTGATAAAAGCAATCTCTGTGATACCCCCACTTGTAAAAATGTTTCTTATCCAAAAAAGCCCTGCTGCCTGACAACAACTGTCTACTTGTTTCTTGGGGAAAACATGATCAACATGATCAAAGTAAGAAATGAACAGCAAATAAGAAACAAGCTCAAGATAAATTGCTTAAAGAATTACTGCACAGGTTATGGACCACACATGATAGATTGGCATTCTGTTTGGTTTACAGGTAAAGTCTGCAAAGATTACTGCAAGTCTCCAACAAATGTAATGAGCTTCTGAAAATATTGTAATCCTGTCCTTTATTACAAATACTGTCATATGCATTTCAATACCTAAGGCTTATACATTATTTACTTATGTAAGTATTCTCTGCACGGCAACAACAAAAACGCTTTCAATGTTGGTAATTCTTTAAGGGTATGTTTATTAAAGCTTACTTGCATCTTACAATCTCAGACAAGCTTACCTGATGGTCATTAAAGCATTGATAATTAAACACAGAGCAACAGGCACTGCAACAACATGCATTTTCTGAATAATAAGAAGCAGAAATCAACAGTATAAAGATATGACAGAAAACCGAAACATTCTGCAAAATCAAGGACAGATGAAAAGCCACTGCAGTACTTGTGTCTACCTTGGATGGGGGGATACTCTGCACACTTACACTGCATAACTTCTCCTTGCCTTGCTTGGACACAAACAGAGTCAATACATGGGGGCATGGGGTGCAACAAGTATGCCACAATTTGAAATGTCTCTGGCTAATGGTGATGGCCCTGAAACATTTGTCATACCTCTCAACCTCAGAGCAAGAAATCTGGACAGAGCCATAAATAGAAGTGGGACAAAGGCCCAAAAATAAGGACAATTTTTAAATATTGCTCTTATAAACTTAGAAAGATAATAGAATATTAGGTCTTGGATTAGTATGAATTTTCTGAAGGGTATGAAATCTGAAACTCAAATGTCTGTCATTATTTTCTAACTTCAGTCTTTAATGATTTGCCACTAATTTGCCAGAAAACCACAATTTTATGAAAATTAGACCAAAACTGTGATGCAAAAATATAAAATAGCCACACAATACAACTGGGAACTTGTCAAAGAAGGGACACTTTTTTAATATTAGTACTGTTAAGTTGAGCATCTGATAAAATAAGAGAATCGACATGCATTTCTGAAATAAAACTGTGATCATTACAATTATTTATTAATTGTAAACCCTCCACATTTTCTTCCAAAATTGCTATTTTGCAGAGGATTATTGGGGGAGAGCAACATTTTGAGCCAATGTCAGGACAGTTGAAAGGTTTGGATATACCTAATTCTATAAATCGATTTATCTGTATGTACCTCTCAACCTCTTAATGCAGGAAATCTGGACAAGGCCAAATATACTGGAGGAACAGACAGACAGTACTAAAAATTGCTCTTGTATAAACTTAGACAGTTGACAGAATAACAGGTCTTGCTTTAGCATTCATTTTTCTGAAGGGTATGAAGTCTGAAACTCAATATTGGTCATTATTTAGTGACTTCATTCATAAATGATTTGCCAGAAAACCGCAAATTTTATGAGGAACAAACCAAAAATAAGAAGAAAAAATCTCTTCATTTTGCAAAAATCTGGAAAGTAGAGAGGTATAGTTCAGCCAGGGCTGTCTTTGAGTTTGCCACCCTTCCCTCCTCACAAAATCATGGTCGAATAGGGCCTCCCCCCTGCAGCCATTTCAATGTCCCATTACTTGGCTATTTCACCCCATTTACCATAAACACTGTAGTGTGCATACTGCTTTACTTCTACAATGATTTGGATTTCATTTAAAAGTTTCATTTTACATTTTACAGCACAAACACTAATAAACATCTGCTAAACAAAGCAATGCAGTCTCATAGGTTCATAGGTGTGTACTTGGCCACTGGCCCTGGAGCCTTTACAAGCCTAGCCCATAGAAGTGCCCTAGCAACATGCCGCCTGCCATTAGCTCCCACTGCCTCTATCAAGTAGAGCCACTGGAGTGAACCCTGGGGTAAACTTTCTATTTCCCATCCACTCATCAAGATTTCTCTTGAAATGGGCCAGGGAGGTGCTCTACTTGACATGTATGGGAAGTCCAGAGCATGGGCAGTCTCCGGGTTATGAACCTGTCCCTCCAGCATATTCTATTGATTGCGGTAATGAGGTTGAGGTCCCTGGAGTGTGTGGTGCGGAGGTACTGGGATTTCTTTAGGTGTAACATTTCTAACAGGGCAGAGTCAGACATGGCTTTGTAAGTCTCACAATGAAAACAGACTTAGCATTAAAACTTCTCTGCCCTTGAAACTCACATTCATTGAAACAACATTGAAACCCACATTGAAAGAAAATACATCTGGCCAGTGGCAGATAAAGATTAACTTTGGTCTGTTTTCAAATCATAGGCCCCTTGCACACAAAACATACATGTGGTTTTTGATACACCTTCTTGAATTCCTTGTATAATACAGTACAGTTGTTAGAGGGCATTTTAAATGTATTGTTTTTTGGGGATGGGGTTTGTTGTTATTGTTTTGAACATTTTCCAGTAAACAATGAAACAAAATGCATGCCCCAATAATGACAAAACTGCCCAATTCAGAACATTTCCATCATAAAAGTCTACTCAAACTTCTATGCACTATCTCTGCAGTAGTAAAAGTCATCTAAATAATTCCAGACTAAGGAGATCTGTAACTAATGAAGAGGTTGCTGCTAGCAAACAACTTTATATTTCATTGTTTTATCTACAAATAAAGTGCATGTTGCCCTTGAGGAATAAATTGCCCATGTTGCATTAAAAAATGATAAGCTAGTAATATTGCAATAGTGAATGGATGGCATAGTGATAACAGGTTGATTGTTACTAGGTATCTCCACCAAAGTGGACATTCTCAGTACTGCAGCATCCACCCCCTTTAAAAGTACAACAAAGTACAGTAATGCATCTACATACTGTGGGAGTAGAACCCACAGCCTTCTGTATCAAAAGCAAGTACACTACTGTAGGACTGCAGCATCCAGCCCCTTTAAAAACACAATACAGTACAGTATCAGCAATGCATCTACATACTGTGAGAGAAGAACGCACAGCCTTCTGTATCAAAAGCAAACACACTACCTGCTGTGCTATTAACAATGCAAGCAGACTTACCATAAGCTGCACTAAACTTCTCTTCCCCTGAAGCTCTTAGCTCCTTGTAAAATCCACTTGACGCTCAACTGTATCTCTCATCTTTGCAGCACATGAGCACAAGAAATCTGGAAAAAGCCCAAATTTATTGTGGGGGGACAAAAAGCCAAAAACCAGGGACACATTTTAAACATTGCTTGTATAACCTTGGAAAGTTGCTAGAATAAAATGTTGTGCTGTACCATCATACATTTCCCTGCCAAGTATTGGACCCAGAACCATGTGTACTACACTCAGAGAAACATACCACTATGCCAAATCAGCTGTTTCTTAAAAGACAGGATGACTGAAACTTAAATGGCTATCATTTAGTGAATTCAGTTCTCACCATTGCTTTTGTCTTAGCACAAAACACCTGGACAAAGCCAATAATGGGGAATACAGTCCCAAAAATAGGGACAAATTTCAAATATTGATATTATAAACTTAGAAAATTGCTAGAATAAAATGTTTTGTGTTGCCATGTACTTTCTGAAGAATATGAAGTCTGAAATTCAAATGTCTGTCATTATTTAGTGAATTTAAAATCCATAAAACCACAGATTTTATGAGGAATAGAACAAACATAAGAGGCAAAAATCTGAATGCTTTTCACATGTGGTGGTGGGTAGGGATTTCAGGCTCTTGCTACCTGCACCCAAGGTTGAGGGTTTGAGCCTGTGTTACTCTCTCTAGTCACCAGTTATAGTTAACTGGGGCATTACACAAACACACACACACACACACACACACACACACACACACACACACACACACACACACACACACACACACCAGTACATGGAGCTGTAACTCCTGTTTCATGCCAGTTCCCTGTCTCCAAAATCCATCAGGAAAGAAATGCTGTTCCTGGATTTGGTTTCCAAGCAGCCAAGTTTAAATAAGCCAGTTTATCTTCAAATCTGTCCCGGGAATAAAATGCTGAATTCAAATAAGCAAGCCAAGTTCAAATCCTTTCTAGAATGGTTTCTTGTCCCCAGAATAAAATGTGCCAGAATGCCGTGCATGTGTGCGTGCCTGCAGCTTGTTCTGAGCATGCACAGACTGAAGACCATGCAGTCTGATCCCCTTCCAGTCTATGTGGTTGTAACTGCATAGACATCTGAGGCATCTGTAGACTGCTGCTGTCTTTCAGAATCCAGATTGGTTAAACAGCAGTCTGGATTCAAGTTTTTTTGGTTTACAGCTGGGATTTTTTTTTATTTTGGTGGGAGTTTTTTTTATTTTGGTTTACAGCTGGGTGGGGGGCTGCAGTCCTGCAGTCCAGTATCATGAGCTGCCATTGCTGGGAGCTGATTTCATCTTGATTAGTGAGGAAAGTTGAGTGCTGCAGTAATCTGTAGATTATGCATCGCTTGCAGTGAGAGTTGGACAAGTACAGTGAACCAGGAAGAGTTATGAGTGCTAAAACTAGAAGATTGTCTAGTTTTAAGGGAACAGAAACAGTTCTGAGTGCTAAAACTAGAAGACTGGCTAGTTCAAGAGAACAGAAACAGTTTTGAGCACTAAAACTAGAAGACTGGCTAGTTGTATGGGAAAATCTGAAGAGCAGACGTTCTGGTACTGGAAATAGTTTAACCACAGTTAAATGCTGCTGCACTGTGCGCAAAACTGTGCAAACACGAGTTTTTAAACAGAATGATGAAAGGAATAGAAATAGCCAAAAATGGCCAATAAAACTACAGATTTTGAGCTGACACCACTCCTCCAGGTGACAGATAGCCTGCTTCAAATCTCACCACTCTCACTGATGAACAAAGAAGCTTACCTCTATCTCAGAAAGGTCTGGGTAACACAGAAACCTACAAATAGCCCAGAATTCAGCAAACTCTGAAAACCGGACTCTACTAGCTCTAAAAAGGCAAGAAACGAGTACAGAGATAGGATTTTTTTTTCAAACGTTAGAGCAGATACAAGTAAAATAAACACCTTTACAATTAAACAGATGAAAAATCACTTAAATGCGATCAATTAAAGTGCAACAATATAAGAATTCAAAAAACAGTTCAAATAAGTAGCACGGTTAATAAAAAAGTGGCTGGAATAATGCTGCTACAAAAAATAAGCATTAAAAAGCAAAACAGAGCTACTTAATCCACTCAAAGTCTCCCTTTTCTCTCCCTGCCACTGTAGGACTCTGCAAGATACCCAGGCAGGCTTTTGCTGAGGTAATACAAGTGCAAAAAATGCACAAACATTGTTTTTTAAACAGAAAGATGAAAGGAATAGAAATAGCCCAAAATGGCCAATTAAACTACATATTCTGAGCCAAAATCACTCCTCCAGGTGACAGATAGACTGTTCAAAGTTCACCACTCTCTCTAATGAACAGAGAAGCTTCCCTCTATCTCAGAAAGGTCTGGGCAACACAGAAACTTATAAACAGCTCAGAATTCAGCAACATTTGAAAACTGGACTCTACTAGCCCTAGAAAGGCAGGAAATGATTACAGAGATAGGATTTATTTTTCTAAAGTTAGAGCATATACAAGTAAAAAAAACATTTAAAGCATGAAAAGGCTATCACACTTGAGTGTGTAGCCCTTTACAATTAAACAGATGAAAAAAAAACACTTAAAAATGATCAACTAAAGTGCAACAATATAAGAATTCAAAAAAACAGTTTAAATAAGAACAGAAACCACTCCTCTTGTGGTAGATAAGCCACCTAGTGCTTACCACTCTCACTGACAAGCTAGAAGGCTTCCCTCCAACACAGAAAGGTTTGGGGGGTTCAAAAGCTTACCAACAGTCCTGGATACAGCAAATCTGTATCTGGATTAGACTAGTACAGGAAAGGCAGGAAACAAGCTTAGATTTTTTTTTCTTTTTTTTCCCAGAAAGCCAATTCATGTGCAGTGCAAGATAGCACACTTGAGTGTATAGCAGTATTAAAGTGAATACAGTTTAAATAAATGCAATTTATTCAAAATGTAATCTGAACTAAATTCAACTCTGAACAGTCAAAAAGTGGTAAAAATATACTTATCAGCTGAGAAGCACACTCAGTCGGAACACAATGAGAGATTTTTTTTTAACTCCATCCTGCTGAATCCCATTTTTCCTAAGCTTCTGTTGCCCTGTCCACTTGCTGCCCCTTTTATCTCTGACATATACCATTTGCAACATTTAGTCATGTCAAAAATATATCATCAAACTGCACACATGGCCCAGTGGCCTTATATGACAATATAAATCATCCATGTCTGGTCATACATTGTGAAACAGTTGGCAGGGAGCAACTTTGCTTTTCACATGTGAGCAGAGAGAAATGACATTTCTCATTTTATGGCAAAGGTCGAGAAAACTTCAAACGTGCTAAAATCTTGGAATCAATTGCACAACCAAATTGACCATTAATGTGCAACATCAGGTAATACTGACATAAGGCAAAGTTAATAGTTTCACTGTAACAGCATCCATGGCTCATTATAATTCATGATGTGTACATTGTCAATACACTAGGTAGAGGGGTTTGATCTCCTGATTGTTAATTCTCACTTTCAGTCTTTCACATTGCTCTAACACTCCCTTGAAATGTGTGCTTTCTGTCAACTTTATTATAACGAATTCTAAGGCTTCATTCACCAGTGAATTGAACTTGGGAGTATCATGCAGGCAGGGATTCATATCCATTAATGTGTACCTAGCCATCTGAAATAAGGGTATGCATAGTATGTGTACATAAGAGTTTTGAAGTGATATGGACATTGTTAGTACACTAGCAGGAGGATTTTGATCCCATGATGGTTATATGTGCTTTAGCAATGCTCATTTTTCAGTCATCTATACTGTTCTAACATTCCTCTGAAATCTGTGTTTTTCTGAAAACTTTGCTTCAAGTTCTTCTCTGGCAGATAACAAGTCAGAGAAAGGAAAAGGGTGCAAAGAATAAAATGTATGTGCGCTTAACTTGTTCAGTGTAGATCAAGCCTGAGTATGCAATTTGTGTAGTACCACTGTAAAAATGAATACTCTGCACTCATTTAGACGTAGAGATAAGACTCTTAGCTAATATTGCTTCTGTCTGCTTACCTGGTATTTTTGGAAAAAGAGAAAATACTCTGGTGGTGTATTGCTATTTAATTTGCAGGGAGACCCATTCAGTTCTTAAAGAGACATGAATGGAATGCCCACTAGCTCTTGTCTTCAACCTGGCAATTGCATCTTTGGATGCATAATACATTCTTGAACCACCAGGCATGTTGCCATGGAGCTATTCAGGACATAAACAGCCTTAACTTCCACTTGGGTTGCCTACATAGTTAGATTGCTAGCCAAAATGTTGCTCTTTTAACCTAACTTTAAGAAAGTTGTGGGGGTCCCAGAGCACATAGCTCTGCCCCACTTTCAAGTATCTATCCAGGGACCACAACAGAGACATTTTTTTTTTTCATTTTTTTACAAATCTCCCAGACAGGACAACCACAAGCCTGGGAATACATGTTCTGATATATTGGTGTAAAGAAACTATATATGATCTTTCTGTTTTGATGGCATCTGCAGGCAAATGCATTCAAGTTGCCAACTTAATTCTTTTGTAAGCCAAAGGGCTAATATTTTCTTCCATTTCTGATATACCAATGAACCTTCACTTTTATCTGTGAACCCAGACCTTAGGATGAAGAGGTTTAGCTGCTAACACTTTGGTTTTAGCCTCTGCACTGCCCATATAATGACTGACATCCCCAAGATCTATATCCATCTTAGTAAAATGATGACAGAGTAAAGCAAAACCTGGCTGTTCTGCTTTTTTGACTCTTTATTCCCATTGAATAATATAGCTTGATAAAATAGGGTTATACTAGCCTATGAACATATGAACTTACAAGTCCATGTTATGTTCTACCATGATTTGATTTAGACCTGCACTTTTCTTTCACCAGACATATCTGTTGTTGCTTGGGATATTTTAAAACTCTGTGGGTTTTATGTAGACCAGTCCATCAATGCCAATCTGCTTTGTCCCACAACTGACTTTTGAGTAGATTTCTTCATTCTGGAGCTCTTTGTTTTAGACATGAATAGAACCTTCTTCAGTAATAAAATTGATATAATAACAGATGAAACAGCCCTCTGTTAGCTTTTTATTCATTGAATAGCTGGACATCATAGAATCTGAAATATCAATGTATCCACATCATGACCAGACATCCAGAAATGTTTCTTGTGAATAAGAATGCATTGATGTGCATTCTGCAAATGTAATCATAAGGCAGTCACACCATACACATATATGTGGACTTAGTGCCACACTCCTGGCTTTACATTTAACAGTTGTATGATAGTTATGCCTGATAGGTCAAAGATATTATTAGCTATTGTATGGACAGTCTTCTGGTGCTCCATCCTTTATGGCCTCATGCACTTCTTTTAGTTACTTTCTATTCTTTTAGGCAATAAAATAAGTTAAGGCAACAGAGAGCAGACAACGAGACATGAGCAGGGGCAGGGTACTACATTTTCTTTCTATGCCTGTTGTTTTGGTCACTTGGCATCACCTTATAGTGAAACACCATACAGACTAACAGGAACTCTGTTTTGAATTATGCAACAGGAGAACAGCCTGCTCAAACTCTGTAAGTATTATATACTAGTAGAACTCATGAAACATGAGGTTTCCTATATGGAGAGTTGAGTACTGCATGGACCTCACCAGTCATGCTTTTCTAGGTGATTGATCAGCTACATAATCATATCTAACTTTCATTTCTTTAATGTTTTTTGCTGAAGAGTATGACCTGGATTCATTGAGCATATTTTTTCTTCCACAAAAAGCTCAGGGGAGGTTGCAGTATCCTTTTAGAGACTTTGTTTTGCATTTTGGTTATGTTTTTTTTTTTTTTTTTTTTTTTTTTTTTACAGAACTTACTTTTCTAGTTTTAAGGTTGTGACTTGTCACATGTGGCTTGGCCTCATGCCCGACAAGACTGACCTTTGCTTGTCTTGATGTCCCAGATCATATGATTTACCAGAACCTTTTTTCTACTATGAGTAATTTCAACGTTTTATCTACTAGAAAAGAAACTATGATTACTATGATCCTGGCAATTATTGTTGCCTCTATAACCTTCCATTTATTGCAGAAGTTATTGAGAAGGTTGAGCATTCACAGCTTAATTCAATGATGCCAGGGTACTATGTTTATGATCCATTCCAGTCTGGATTACTCCCTAAATGATCTCCTAAAGGTGAGGGATCAACATTATTATTCAGTTTTGATCTTCTAAGGTGTCTCCTCAGCATTAACATGGTGGTTCAGAGCAGTCATGCCAGTTCCACCTGTGCAGTTCTATGGAGTTCTACATTCTAAATATCAGATAATTTGCTGTAGTTTTAGATTGGCTTGCACTCTACCTTTCTCGGAGTACATAATTGTATCAAGGGATAACAGCTCCTGCAGTAATCCTGACATTCTCACTGAACTACTAATTTTTTCTGGGTCCCTTGTTTTTCCTTCACTATCAGTATTTGCAATTTGTCCTCTAGTTCCCACAGTTTAAAATATCTATAGGAACATCCCTTAGTAATAACTTGAAATGCATCCAAAACTGAATAATTAGGTTCATAGGTAAGTAATAGACAACCTTTCCTTGAGGGCCATTTTAAGCCTAGCCAACTTCCCTTTTTGTGCTCAAATTAACCTATCCCATTTGGTTAGAGATTGGCCTTATCCATCCCATGACTGACAGTTATATATTATCCCTATTGAGAATAATTAGAATTATGCCATAGATAATTTGATGGGACACGTTCATGGGATAAAGCATTTAGGAGCTGTCTTTGTCCATTAGTAATGGGGGGGAGGGGGGTCCTGGGGTGAATGTTCTGTTTCTAATGGAGAATGACTGTATTGTTCTCCTTTCGCTTGGTACAAAGCCTGTATGAAGGCTGATTATCAATTGTTTGAAACGCAACAGCTCCAAGACAGTGATCATGGAAATTCAGATAACTCTAAGGAATTTCACCTGCCTGGCTTAAACAATGACCATCATTTATTGTTGTGATAATCTGGAATTTGCAGGCAAGATAATAAAAACTGGAGTGGTTTAAATGACATATTTTTTGTGTGTGTGGTTTTCATTGAATGTTGGAAGCACACTGGTGATATTTTAAACCATATCTACTAAACGTGTATCCTTTGCTGTTTTAATTAATATTCTACATTGTACACACTGTGTTGCTTTCACTATGCATTAACGTGGTACATTTTAGTGGGGGTATTTACTTGTCATTTCTAAGGTGTAGTTCACATGCATGCATAGATTATGCTTCCACAAATAACCATTGTTTATTTATGGATATTCAGCAATAACTGACATATCCATATTGGTGCTGTGGTAATATGCATGTGGAGTGCGGATGTGTTTACATGACACTTTCTACAAATTGTCTAACATTTAGACTACAGAACTGCACAGATGAAACTGACATGACTGCCTGTTATTAATGAGTCAAACATGTTGGAAACTTAGATCAGCAATTTACTGGAAAGTAGTGAATATTTGCTTTGAAGGTTGCATCACTGTCCTACTTTTTCCAATATGGATACACATTGTAGATAAATTAATACAATATACTCTATCTAACCCTGTATAACATACAAATATTAATTTTCATTTAGCAGGGCATTCTAAGGCTTTGTAATGTTATTTTACAACCTGCACCATGCTTACTAATTTATCAATTTGTTGTAGTGATTTTCTATACTTATGGCTGAGTGTAGCATTTTGTTCAGTGGAACATGGATTTCTGAATTTGGTCTCTAGTGTCAGAACATAGGATGGGAGAAGTAACACTATTTAAATGTGCATATCTCATATTGCATGCATATTTTTATTTCTGATGTTTTAAGATGTATAAAAAATTAATAGCATTCATTCAGAACTATGTCAAAAGGCTTTTCATGTAAGGGTGATTGATTGTACCTTTCATGATACAGACATCTTTTCACTATCAAGCAAACACTTCTAAAAATATATAAATCCTGCTCAGTAGTTGCCCCTTTTGGTACAGAAGGAACAAATGTAATCCTCAGTTGACACTCTGCTGGAGATACAGAGATCTTTGATCACTGCAGGGCACATTTGTAACTGTCATACCTCTGCAACTTTAATACTGGAAGGCATTTATTGCTGAGGAAATAAATACTCTTCTTCATAGTCAGTAAAAATAAAATTTGATTGAGAAATGCTTCTTGTAACCTACAATCCTGCAGTGTTTCTTGGGGGAAGGGTTATGCACAGTTGAACATCTAAATAAAAGATATTTCCATTGTTTGACTAAAATACTGCATCACACACACACACACACACACACACACACACACACACACACACACACACACACACACAGCAAAATGTTTTCAACAGGGATTTACTTTCTACAGATTTTCTTTGCTTGAGATGGCCTAGTTTGGGAACTCTTTATATGGCAGAATTGTGAATGTTTGAATGTACTATTTGTTTTCCCATCTGGCCAGTAATTTATTAACTTTATAGACTTTTAAGTTTCTGCTGAATAATTTTCTTCGCTATATCAGACAATCATTCTTTAGATTTTTGTTGCTCTCATCAGTATTTTCCATATGTAAGAAAAATATTGAAACAAACATTTGGACATTATCACTGTAATTCTGTGCAAATGCATTCTGCAGTAATGATCATTAATTAATGACATAATGGCATAATGGGATGCCATTTCCAGAGTGAAACCATAGTACCCTTAGGCCTTTAAATGTCATGGTAATAAACATTATTGTATTAATACCTGTATGAAAAAAATGTATCCGGTCTATGCAACTGAGCAGAGTCTCAAATTATTATGAGTATGAATCAGCAGCAACTGTTATCTTTATGGTAATTTTATGCACATCTACTTTAACATGTAATAGTGAATGTGATTGCTTTGTATGAATTTCTGTTGTACTTTGTAATAGCATTAACTGTTTATTCCCATGTCAGGTTTCTTAAATTTTTGTTGTCTCTGCAACATGTTTTGATTATGGTAGAATAGGGTCTTGTGCCAGCACACCCACTCAGTTATCAAACATCAGATAGATAGATTAGATAGATAGATAGATAGATAGATAGATAGATAGATAGATAGATAGATAGATAGATAAACATGCAGCAAATATAGGTCAATAATTCAGATATGCAACAAACTGTACATACATTGTCCACGACTATTAAGGCAAAAGATCAGAAAATATACTCTGCTGTTATGCTTTCTAATAACACAAACACAAATACAGCAACACCCCATCTTTTGTGGGCTGTCGCCAATGGCTACTTGCACTAGTAGAAAAACAAGTGAAGGGGAGATAATAGCTTTATAGAGCAACTACCATCATTGCCATGTTTTTTTTTTCCTGTTTTAAATATGTTTTTTCTTCTTATTGATGCTAGACATCTATTTCAGTAGTTATTATGTTTTATATAATTTTATTTACTGTACTGTTGTTAAAAGAAAATTAGTCACATACGTAGGCTTTTACAATAGTAGCGATCAGTACGTTTAAACCCTCCCATGAAGTGGATGACATCTTCTACGGCCAGAAAAGTCTATTAAAAGATGATACTGTGCTTTTCATGTGTGTGTGTGTGTGTGTGTGTGTGTGTGTGTGTGTGTGTGTGTGTGTGTGTGTGTGTGTGTGTGTGTGTGTGTGTGTGTGTGTGTTTGTGTGTGTGTGTGTATGTGCGTATGTTGAAATATATGGATTATGAAAGCTTTTAAATTTGTTTTTGAGTATGTAACTGATATGGAACTGGAGTGAGAGGATGATGAAATTGGTTTTGCTATGTTTGCAATGTTTGATTTTGGGAACATGTGGCCCTATACAATATATATATCTATATACATATAGATGTATGTTGTGATCTCATCTAAAGGTGAGGCAGTCAATTATTCAGGAAGAACACATGGGCAGCATGACTTTTGTGAGAATATTTAATATAAAGGGTTTTACAAAGTAGTTGTATACATCACTGAGTATGAAGTATATATTTTTTCTTTCTTTCTTAGCTTTTGTATAAAACATTCAGCACTATTCTTGCATACTAAGAATGATATTGTTTTGTTATGGCATAGATGCTTACTTTATAACCCATCAAGTTAAAGTATGATGATATCCCAAATACCAAAATCAATTCATCAGAAATTCCACACCTAAGTGTTTCTACAGTAGGGAAGGCTCTCTCACCATTCAAAGTTATGTATGCCAACATGTTTCTACAAATATGAGTAAAGGGGAAAATTCCTAAAACAAAGGAGTCACGGATGATGGGCAGCTGGAGTCCATACATACATTCCTTGTGTACTGAGAGTTTGACAACAGAGAGTTTAACTTGGTGGATTGATTCCTTATGCAGCAGAAATTCATTGAGGAATAAGAAAGCCAGTTCAGGTTCACATTTGAAAGATAAGATACTGCACACAGTGTGTATAAGGTGAACTGTTATTTATTTATTTTAACTGAATGCATGTAAACCTGCTCAGTAAAAGAAGTTCTTGTAGATGTTTCCAGGTCATTCATCTCTTGCTTCTTTTTTGTTTAAACAAGAAACATCTTTATTAAACCATCAGTTACTACATAGGCAATCATAAATGTATATAAATGAAAACAAACCACATCAACAAAATCCTAGTTGCAAACATTTTACATCACAAACCATACTGACACATTCCCAGTTGCAAACATTATACATCACTTATAATCTACCCAATCTTTCTCACTCAAACATTACATAGCTCATTTATGTCCTGCTGCCTTTTAAAACTCATTCCTCTATTGTATGTGTTGTTCCCACAATTCCCATTTTTTTCCTATGTAGTTGCTCCAACCCTTTTCTAAAGAACTCAATTCCAGTTGTTTTACCTCTGTTATTGCATTCACTCCTTCCAGTATAGTTATTTTAGATTTTGATTTCCATTTTCTAGCAATTGATTTTTAGGCAGCCTCCATTATTAGACACAAAGAGGCCTTACCATGTCTAGGCAATTCCGATTTTGTATCATCGGTCAGAAAAATCATCTCCCTAGTCAGACCATTCTGCCCCCTCCCCCCGCCCCCCAGCATCTCCGACACTGCATCCCTCAGGGAATCCTTAAAAGTTCAAAAACTCAAAGCACTCCCAGAAAATATGTTCTGAATTATCTCTTTCATCCCTTCACGCCACCAACATTTGCTCTCTGCTGAAATAAGGCACTGTACTTAAAATGTGTTATCATAAAGCTAACTTTCTGAATTTCTTTTCCAGTTTGATTTTTCTTCTGCTTTTAACAGAGTTGTAGCATCTCTTCACCTATGACTTGCATTATGTGCAAATCTAATAAAAAACATACTATATATCGTGGAGTCATAATAATAATAAATAGTGTAATCTTGTCTGCTGAAGTTTGATACTAATAATGTGAAGATGGACAAGATTTTCAGTCAGGAAATGCAACAATTGCAATTTATAAAGAAAAACATCTTTAGATAGTTGTTTGTATTGCTGACTAAACAACTATATTTGCAGAACTTGATTATGTTAACTTGCACTAAGACAACATAAGGCAATGGGGAAAACCTGCAAGATAATATTTTTATACAGTAATAGTCTATCCAGGAAAGAGTGCTTTCTAGTTGCAGTTCCCACCCCACATACACATACTTAGAAGTATTGTATTATTGTGTAGGCAAATTGTACTCTCCTGTCCTTCATTATTCAGGTTCAGGTTATCCTGTTTTTCCACCTGAGAAATGGTTAAGAAATGACTTACAGTTTCAGAGCAGTCCTTGGTCAATTGTGATTGTTTCTTAAACACAAACTTGTATTTGCTTTGGCTCATTAGCAGCAATACAAAGAACTGCCTGCTCACACCCTTGTTCTCCTCTCCCCCTTCCCTGTTTATTACCTTAAGACAATCCCAAAGTTAATAACTATTACCTGTGGCAGGCACCATTTTTAAAACTACAATCCACTCTGCTACAGGCCCCATGAGGAGCTCAGTGTCTCTCCAGTAAGTGTTTTACAACTGTAAATGCCTATTTATGTTGAATTGTGTTAGACATTTTACAGCTGTATATGTTTATGTTGAATTGTGTTAGACATCTAATATGATGTATGCTTTATTACTGGAAGTTACTATGCCATGCTAGCATTTTGTCTGCACCAAGTTGTTTTTAGTATAATAGTATGGTCTGTTTGCATAGCTGCACCTTGTTCACTAATGTTATTCATGTAATTGTGTTGTGTGAGACAGCTCATGCTGGTGTCTAATTATTTCTGTATAATTGTGCTGTACTGGTGGATAGAATCACATTAGACAACCTCGACAGAGTGCTTCTCGTTATATTTTTATCTGTTGACTGCATAACTGTCTTGACGTTTCTTCTAACAAATGTTTTTCCAATTTTCTCAGTATTTGCATATACTAGTAGTTGGTTCAGACATATTTTGCTGCATACAGTAGCTATTTGCTCAGTTTGTTTTTTATAATCTTTATAATATATATTTACCATCTCAAAAGTGCTTACTCCTCTCTGTACTCTTCTTTTCTAGACCTAACACTACTCTTAAGTATTCAACTGTGGTACCACCTTTACCATTCTTATAAGAAAAGTGCAGTCCAGGTCTGAACTGTCTGCAAACAGATAAAGTTAACTTTGAGTATATGTCTACCTGTTTGAGCCAATATTCACTGGAGAGCACTCTGCTTTGGCTTGTAAGCAGCCTCCCCACCCCCCCACACACGCACACACTCATCTTCCACTTTCTCTCTTATTCCCCTCTGTTAGCAAATAGTATCCATAACTGATCAATACTGTGTGTTTGTTAATTTAAACTGAGACCACAGTAGCCTACTGATACAAGGTTATCCTGTTTTTCCACCTGAGAAATGGTTAAGAAATGACTTACAGTTTCAGAGCAGTCCTTGGTCAATTGTGATTGTTTCTTAAACACAAACTTGTCTTTGCTTTGGCTCATTAGCAGCAGTACAAAGAACTGCCTGCTCACACCCTTGTTCTCTCCTCCCCCTTCCCTGTTTATTACCTTAAAACAATCCCAAAGTTAATAAATATTACCTGTGGCAGGCACCATTTTTAAAACTACAACCACCCTTGTCACTATCATATGTTCATTTATCAGTTAACTTTGTTACATGATTGTTTCCAGCCCCCTGATAAGAGCAAATAACAGGGTCTCTACCCGCTTCACTCCCCACCCTGCCCCCTATTCCCTCCCGCACCCAGTGGTCCCACCTTTATTACACTCACAAGCCCCTCCCATCTTTCCAATAGCCAACCACAGTGCTAACTCAACACTACCTCCTCCATCTTACCACTACTATCACACCTCCTCAACTAACATGTACAAGCATACCTTACCAATGCTCACTGCATGCACTCTCCTTGCATATCTTACATCCTACCAAAGCTCCATCATTCCCCACTCAACCACTACCACTGTACTACTACTCACACCACCACTCATGTCTCACCCTCACTTTGCTCCCTTCCCATCAACTCAAGAACCATCCCTATGCACCCCCCACATATTCTACCACCTATATTATGCAAGCATAAAGCATCCCTAAAACCTAACATAGTAACCCTCCCACCATACTTATTACCCACAGAGCACAATCATAAAGTTTCCCTTATAAACAAACACATTAAAAAACTGGGAAAACTAATAACCTCATGCATATCAAAACTAGCCTTAAGTAGAGACATCCACCCCAACCCTGGCTCTACCATCTCCAACCCCAATCCTCATAATCAGACTAGAAACCACAACTTCTCCCATATTACAGCCAATAGAAAGCCAAGTGACTTCCTTCTACTAAGCCTAAATATTAGAGGTATATCCAACAAAGTCCATGAACTCCATTCCACCATAGACTTGCATTCCCCAGATATAGTCATCCTGACAGAAACCTGGCTAAAACCTCACATTACCAGTAAGCAAATACTCCCTACAAGTTATGGCATACTAAGAGTAGACTGGCTAAACAAGAAAGGAGGTGGTGTAGCTATAATATTTAAACAGCATCTAAACATCCAGATGTTAAAATCATCAGCTCCACAAATAGGTAATGAAGAAATAATATATACCAACCTCAAAATAAACCAAAACAAATCCATCAACATAATTGGATGCTACTTCCAACCAATGGCAAAAACATCCCTCCACTAGAAAACCTCCTCAGCTGGTCTACCCACCATCTCCCCCAAGAAACTATCATTTTAGGTGATTTCAATATTGACTGGCAATCCTGTTCTGGCAACCATCCAACCCATCATGTAAACCTTCATGGCTTCACCCAACTAGTCCAGTCACCAGCCAGGATAAATAAAAACTACAGCAAGCACACTACCCGGGATTGGATACTAGTCAGTAAGAGCCCCTAGTCATATATAACAGGCTGCTTATCAGATAGCCTCAGTGATCACTCCCCAACATTCCTACTCAAAAAAATACCTATACCAAGCTAAACCTGTCATCTATTGTCAAATACATACAAAACTAAACTTTAACCCACTCACATTCATCTCATCCCTCAAAGAATGTAACTGGCATCCTCTAAAGTACCTCAGTCTTGATGACGCAGTTGAATTTTTTAATACTGCCTTCCTGAGCATCCTTAATTACCATGCCCCCATAAGACTTTCCAGAATCAAAGCAAACCCTCCCCTTGGCTACAGAAAACCACTAAGTCAGAAATGAAAAACAGGGATAATGCCTGGGAGCACTGTAGAAAAACCAAAACCCCCCTCAACTAGACAGAAATTCCTAGAACTACGCAATAGAGTCAAAAAGCTAATAAAACAGGACAAATTCCAATACTACCAGTCTGTCCTAGACTCCTCCCAACACAGCCCAAAACAATTACGGTCCTTCATACACTCCATCCTCCACCCAGGTAAAGTCAGTACCCCTTCTCCTAACATTCCTCACTCCTCAGAAAATATTGCTACCTCATTCAATACACACTTCACACAAACCATACTATCATTAGCAAAACAACACAACCTCCTCCCCTCCAACCCACACCTTCAACTAGTAATCTCCCCACTGCCTTCTCTTTTTCTCCTGTTCCTACCTCCAACATAAAAAAACTCTTAACTAAACTTAAGACCACCAAATTAGCAGCAGACAACCTCCCAAGTAAATACCTACAAATCGCAGCTCTGGCCTACCCAGTATCCATCTTGATTAACTGATCTCTGTCAAAAAGTTACGTTCCCACACTGTGGAAAGTAACACATATAATTCCCCTCCACAAAGGCAGACCCTCCACAGAACTAACCAATTACCACCCCATAGCTATTCTTTCTCCACTCTCCAAAATACTAGAGAGATGCATACACTCTCAGGTCTCACACTACCTCCTTACTAACAACCTCCTTTTCAATACTCAGCATGGTTTCTGACCAAACCATAGCACCACAACTGCCTTACTCTCCTTTACTAACACTATCCTTCAGCATAAAAACAATGGCTGTCTCTCCTCTACTACTTTCCTAGACCTATCTAAAGCATTTGACATGGTCCCACACAAACAACTTATCTCTGTCCTCAATAACTTATCCTTCTCACAATCAGTCACCAACTGGTTTCAAAGTTACCTGTCTGACCGCCAACAATCCATTGCATGGCAGAATGACATATCTCCCCAACTACCTGTCTCCATAGGGGTTCCCCAAGGATCCATCCTGGGACCCCTACTCTTCTCTGCTTTCACCAATAATCTAGCCTCTGCCACCAAACATGGCACACTCATACAATACCCAGATGACTCAACCATCATCTGCTCAGCCCAGTTTCTACCCAAACTACTAAAAGTAACCCAGGAAGCCTTTTCCTCTTTTGAAACTTGGTTATCCGATGCCCAATTAATACTCAACCCAAACAAAACTAAACTAAACTACTCATCTTCCAACCCACCAAACATACTCAAAACAACTCACACTTTAATATCACAGCAAAAGACAACACCACTATATACCCAACTGAACACACCAAATTGCTAGGAGTGGAAATAGACAATAAACTAAAATTTGACATTCACATATCCATGACCATAAAAAAAGCCCACAAAAAACTAGGAGCATTATACAGAAATAAGCAACTTCTCACAAAAGCAGCAAAGAATTCAATAGCAAATTCCCACCTTATCTCCACTTTACTTTATGCCTCTTTAATATATACCAACCTAAGGCAATGAAATCTAAACAAGCTAGAGACCTGCTACAACAAAATCACCAAATTCGCCACAGAGGCATCATACCATAGTCACCACTGTCTCTCACTTGTTGAACTGGGCTGGCTTGAACTCCCTCACCTCCTTCAATGGTATCAACTCTCACTCGCCAACAAACTAGTAAACCATCCACTAAATGTCCCATCCCTCCAGAATCTACTCCAACCCTATCACACCACCAGACCACTAAGATCCAGCAACAAAAATCACTTGCAGATCACTAAAGCCAATAACTCTGCTGGTGAAGCACTATTCTCTTGCAGCATAGACAAATTATGGAACTCCCTCCCACCCACAATTACCTCCATACCATCATGCACTCACTTCAAAACTTTACTAATAGCGCACCTAAAAACATGCTGGCTATGACCTTGCAACTCCCACTCTAATATCACCCACCCCATCCATCCACTACCTTTCTTTCCACTCCACGAACTACCTTGATTATAGCAAGCTCAGATGCTCGTAAGCCCAGTACTTATTATACAGCAGGAACATCTTATTGTAACATTTGTTAATGTTTGTTATGTACTTCACAGATAAAGATTCTAGTTGTCTACTGATGTACTATGCTCTTCGTCTGTAAATATGTTGTAATTGCTATGTAATTTGTTAATCGCTATGTAATTCAATGCAACTGCTGTCTGTCTATTTTAACTGTGGAGCTTTTCTCCCCGGGCCTCCGCTGAAAATGGACCTACATCCAGTCGGACACTCCCGGTCAACAAATATAAATAAATAAATAAATAAATAAATAAATAAATAAATAAAATAAATTCATAGAAAATGCATCACAAAAGGAAATATTGCCGGTCCAGCTATCTGGAATTTTTTAAATAATTATATGTCATCTGTGAATATTAATATGATTTATATAGAAGTGTAACAAAAGGAGACACTGCCAGTCCAGCTATCTGGAATTTTTTAAATAATCATATGTCATTATTGAATATCAGCATGATTCATATCCCCATGTTACAAATGTATTAGAACCGTATGTTGTCTGTATTATCAAACTCCTGGTGCAGAAGTGTGTCTTGAAAGGGTTAGCAAGGGACTGAGTTTAAAGATCTATCCACAGTGTACCCTACTGGAAAAGAACAGACATGTACATACACTATTGTAACTGTGTAAATGTATATATTTTAACAGTGAAAACTGGAACATAGAGAGTTAACTTGCAAAACTTCAGAAAAATAGTTGAAATTGAATTATTTGATAACTGCGCCATAAAAGATGGTTTTAATGCAGCAAGGACACAAGATGTCTAAAACTAGGGAGCCTTCTGCATTGTCTTGTAAGTGTTTTATTGTTGTATGTCTTCCAGCAGCTGCAAAGATCTAAAGGCTATGTATTTTTCACAAGTAGATGCTAAAGGCTGGCAGTTTCTAGCAATGGGGGTTTAGCTTGGGAATTAAAGTCATATGACAAGACGGGATGTCATGATGTCATCCTGCAAGCTAACCCAGCAGTAATAATTGAGATATTAATTTAAAAACTCTCTGAGAGAGAAAGAGAGCATTTTTTTATTTTGTCCTTGACCATACATTATCAGCAAAGACCCATTCACCACATCTGTCTTGCCTGGCTCTTTAAGTAAGTTAACTAGAGTATAGTAATTTCTCTTTGATTCAGATAGGAATATAGTGAAGTATAGCTTAAATATTTTCTTTATTTATTGGAGACTGTCCTGCAATGTCTTTTAAGTATTTCCTGCGATTTTGAACTCAGATGTAACTGATTATTTACTGAGTATTTTCTTGTTCTTTTATTATTTATTATTAAATATATTTAAACCTTTCATTGTGACTGATATTTGTGAAACATATTTAAGTTCTGGGAGTACTTGCATATTTATTTGGTGACACTGTGGACCACTCCTAATAGCCTTCCTCTTGGTTGAACTACTATTTGGATTAATAGTAACATTACACAGTAGGATTGGACACCCATTGTTAAGGGCCTTATAGTAGCTCATAATGAGTTGGTTGGTGGCAGTAATAACTATCTTATCATCTGGGCAACAGGGGGAATAGCTAGTAAAGCTGTGCAAACCTTTCCCAGGTGTGTGTGTGTGTGTGTGTGTGTGTGTGTGTGTGTGTGTGTGTGTGTGTGTGTGTGCGTGTGTGTGTGAGTGTGTGTGCATTTGTGTATAAATCAAATCTCAAAGAGTGTATGTTCAGCTACACAAAGCACTGGTTGGACAGAGAGGGTGCTGGAGGTCTTGGCTTGGCCACATCTGAGATCTCAACTCTATAGTTAAGCCAGTGGGGAGTTTTATTGGGGAGCTGGAGAAAGAGGGAGGAACCATCCCCAGACTGACTGTAGTCTTTGTGTGCTCTTAAGGGAAATTGCACTTTACTGTGTGTGTACTTGTCCTCCCCCGAGTGTGTACATCCCGCACTGTTCCCATTGTTGAGGTTCCTTGATTACTGGGCCAGTGGTGGGGCATCACAACTTGTCACAAAGAATGGGCATCATCATTTTTCATATGAAAAAGGATGTGCAGTGTATGGCTCATGAAAAGCTTTCACATTCACTTTGTCGATATATACACTGAGCTGATCTTCTTTTAGCTGTTTTACTGTAAGTTTATACACAACTTGGCTTACTACAGTTTAGAATATGTGCTGTAGGGAAATCAGCCCAGTAACTGACATATCCCTGATAGTTAATGATTCACCTTCCATCTATATTATTCATTGGTGCATTTTCATATGCAGGTAATACAGGCTGCCATTTTGCTTTCTGATAGCTTCATGTCATAAACTTAGATGTTCTTATTCATGACTCCATGTATTCTACAAATATTCTCTTAAAAGCAGATAGTTATTACAAACATCCCAGAACATCTGAGTTCACACCTGTAGTTCACTTGCCATCAGTGATTATACCAACATATGTCTCTCCAGCAGAGTCAGTGACAGAAAATCCAGGCTTTAACACCAGAACAAGGTCTGGCTCCAAAAATCTGTAGTACTGTCCATGCCATCAAAGAGCCAGTCATTGCAACCAGTTCACTGACTGGGAAATATGAACTGTCAGTCACATTGTCATTCTAGTAATGGTAACTATGAACTCAGAAGCAGGACAGCACACAGATTGGTGTAGCTGTAATGCAGACACAACACTCCACCATTTGCAATGATATCACAGACAGCAAAGCTATTCCATTGCTGAATCTCATGACAGCTAGAACAGATCTTGATAGGCTCTGCCAACTATAAAATAACCATTTCAACTGCCAACCCCTGCAGAGACACCCATGGATTCATTAAGAACACTAGGAATACAGCTATCAAAGACATCCCAAAGACATCCCATAAATCCGCAATCAATAATGCCATACGATACCTCTCAACCATACCAAAATACTCTGTAAATACCAGTTTTGAGTGCAAAATATTGGGGTGCCATGACTTCCGACATGGCCCCTTTAATTTCCAAATTTCCTTTTTTTTTTACTCCTGATGTCATCTCGTCAGTTT
The DNA here is from genome assembly GCF_019279795.1 of Protopterus annectens. Classification (NCBI taxonomy): domain Eukaryota; kingdom Metazoa; phylum Chordata; order Ceratodontiformes; family Protopteridae; genus Protopterus; species Protopterus annectens. The sequence continues at coordinate 1,109,594,182 of NC_056725.1, forward strand.
CTACAGACTGGTCTCTCTTCCCCAGCTCGTCTCCTCCAGGTAAAAAACGTAATTGTAAATGTAAAGTTTGTAAACCTATATGTGCAAAAGGAAATTATTTTACTTATGTAACATACTTATTTAAGGGTGTCTTTTACTTATGCAGCAGCTGCAGGAGAAACTTTTTTACTTATTTTAGGGCAAGAATGAGGAGAAACTATGATAGTTTCTTTTATTTGGGCAGGCAGGAGAAACTGCTAGCTTCTTTTGCTTATATAACTGCTACAGGAGAACCTTTTTACTTATTTAAGGGCAAGAGAAACTTTTTTCTACTTATTTAAACGTAAAGGCTGCAGGAGAAACAAAGGCAGCTTCCTTTACTTTTGTAAAAGCTTGCAGCAGGCAGGATAATCTTTTAACGGGTGCAGGAGAGAACCATTTTACTTATTTAAGAGCAAGAGAAACTTTTTTTACTTATTTAAACATAATGGCTGTAGGAGAAACAACGGCAGCTTCTTTTACTTTTGTAATGGGTTGGAGCAAAATCTTTTAATGACTGCAGAAGAGAAGAGAACATTTTTACTAATTTAAGGGCAAAAGAAACTTTTTTTACTTATTTAAACATAATGGCTGCAGGAGAAGAAACGGCAGCTTCTTTTACTTATGTAATGGCTACAGGTGAAATGTTTTACTTATTTAAGGGCAGGAGAAACTGTACTAACTTCTTTTACTTATGTAATGGCTGCAGGACTTGTTGCTTTGGATTAGCATGCTGGTTTGGAGTGTGTGTGTGTGTGTGTGTGTTGTGTGTGTGTGTGTGTGTGTGTGTGTTTGTGTGTGTGAATGTGTGTTATTTCCCAAAGAATGGTTACTGCTACCTTGGAGGCTTGCTTATTGCTTCTGCTGCACTTGGATTACATGTAAGCATAAGCAGAGCCCCGGTTGATGTCTAGTAGCAAATAAATTGCTAATTGCGTGCCTTTGTGGAAAAAGCATATGTACCATTGGATAATAATATGGTTACATTCTTCCTTTGTATACGTCCATCTGTCTGAATCAGCTACATGAAAAATGTGATTGTTGTGTTTCTGATGGTAGTCTGTCTGCATTCTGTTCTTCATTGCACAGTCACATGTCCATACATCTTTGTGTTTTTTTGGTGGTGGTGGTAAGGGGGGGCATCCTTACCATGAACCATCTCTAAATAGAGAGGTGCACTTAAGTTATACATGTATTTTGTATTATAAACTGGAGTTTGTTGCTTGTTTGGATAGGGTTTCAAGAGAATGCCCCTCCTTCTATTGCTTGTTGGTAAACAACTGGTCTGTGTGGGGCCTGTTTGATGACTATCTAGAAAGTATAATTTTTAACACCTCTGAGTTAACATTTTCATTTGGTGTTTTGTTTAGTAGTTATTTAAAGCAAATCATTCATTGGTGCATTTAATCTGCTTAACTACACTAATCGTGTGTGTGTGTATTAAAATGGGTGCTGTTTGTGGAACATAGCATGTGATAGCACCTGTCCTGTCTTGTTACAGTAGAAAAACGTTGTCAGTTAATGATTTCTGCCCTTGGTTGCTTGTTTACTTCTTTGGTGTGCAAGTTTGTTTTTCTTCAGATGTGGTATTGGAGCAGAGCAGCACATAGGAAATGGAAGTTTCAGTCTCACTGATGTTTTTAACTGTTACTCATCACATTTCAAGTAATTCTTCATCTGACTTTCTTGAAAATTGTGTCAAGGATAGAGAAGTCTGGACTTTTGTTGTGATTTATATCTTAATTGATTAAATGTTTTGGCAGATTTAATGATTTCAGTGTCTGTTTACATATGTAAGAGGGAGGCTCATCTAGATCTCTATAAGTTAACAACATGTGTCTTACTGATAATGATATTTCATTAAGTGCCACCCTCAGATTGTTCCAGTTTTATACATGTGTGCTTCACCCATGCTTACTATTAATTGTATAATCAATTGCATTTGGCTTATTTGAAAGTTGATAGTGCTGTTTTGTTTTTTTTGTCAAGATTTACAACAGTTTTAAATATGCTGCTTGTGATACTCCTAAATGCTGTTGAAACCTGCATTAAATTATCTTTTTTCCAGGCACACTGTTTTCAAACAGTTCTGCTGCTGTCATGATCCGATGTTTCAGGCAAACCTGGAATGAATTAAATGCTAGTCATTATGAAATCATACGTAGCAAAAGTAAGTTGAAGAATGGGAATATGTGATAGAGAAGGTTATTTATTTTGCTGGAAAATGGATGGTTCTGAATGTTGCAGTCTATTTTATTTAGTGTTTCAGGTCCTAACGTCTTTGTTAGTTACATATGTCATGAGTAATTCAAACTTTGTGGAACAGTGTATTCATTTATGTATCCTGGCAATATACTCATCTGTTTACACATTTTAAATCTCTATGGCCTACAATATTTAGCTTTATTTATTTTTAAACAGGATTAGTCATTACGTGAACCCTCCTTTACTCTGTAATGCTGTAATGTTTACATTTTGGTAGACATTTCTGTCATATGATGTTACTAATTTTGTCTGAGGTGCTTCTGTTTATGCATTGCTTGCTTTACTAGTTTTGTCTGATGTGCTTCTGTTTACATATCATGTGCTTTTTTTGCTGCATTTTAATATACTACTGTTTCTCATTTGGTTATTTTTGTGCAGATTGCACTCCTGCAACAGCCTCAGTCTCTCTTGAATGTGTTTCTTAATCACATGTGTAAATAAATATGTCCAGAAAGAATGGATTTGGGCATTTGTGTGTTGATACGCATTATGAATGGCAGATGCTTTAAGCCAGTTGCATGTATTTTGAACAAACACTATTGTTTATTTATCAGTTTTTCTTGAATGGGACTTGGCTAATACATCCCCAGTGATGGGAGTAATCTATTGCAATAAGTAATATAGTACTGTAATATATTACAATTTCTAGTAACTAGTACTATAACTAGTTACTTTTTTTCAAAATAGTAACTAGTAATAGTAATGTATTACTTTTTTAGTAACTAGTCACTTAAATGTGAGTTACTTTTGAGTTAATTTTGCTTAAACCAGTAGTTCTCAACGTGGGTGATATAGCCTCCTAAACAGGGATGTAGAACTTCCGGGCTCCCTATATAGTATGAATAGTAATCAGATGTTAGGAGGTAATAGACACTTTGAAGTGGCAATTTGAATAAACAATTACACATAATGTTGGCACAACTCATAGCATGTAACATTCATAATAGATTATTAGAATTAGTCTGGAGTAAAATTTACTTCATTTTTTTAGCACTGCAAGGAGGTGAAAGTTAATAATGACCAGACTCCTGCCCTGCCCTGGTACTGTGGGACTCTCACCCCACTAAAACATCCCCTAACACTGGACAATTCTAGCCTGCCAGACATCATATCCTTACCTTGCAGTATAATAAATGGCATTGGTTCTTCATACCACCATCAGTCGGAATCAAACTTATCACTCATCAGTTGAGCACCTGATGCCCCAACCCACTGCATCAAGCAGAACACTTCAAGTGGATCTATGAACAACCTTTTGTCCTGATAATATTTTATGCTCTATTTAAAATTCTTTTCAGGTTTTGATTTTTAGTTGCTGAAAATAGACAAAATGTGATAGCTTTTTATAGGTCTTGTGCTGCTGGCTAGTTTGGTTTAATTATTATCTGTGACTCTAGCTATAAAGACTAGTCTTCTTTTCCTATCAGCTGTGCCCATTAGGGATCACCATGGTGGATCATCAGTCTGCAGAACAAGTGGCAGTGTGTTTTACATTGTTGAGTTGTCAGCCCAGCGTTCAACCTTCTTCAGAAGGCACATGCATGCACACACAAACACCTAAAGCCAATTTAGAATGTCTAATCCACCTGCAGCATATCTTGGGAATGTGGAAGAAAACTGGAACACCCTGAGGAAACCCACTCAGACATAGGGAGTGTAGATCATAGTGTGTGTGTGTTGTACTTTTAAAGCCACTGTACTTCATGGGCACATGCACAGAAATTCCTGAGCACGTGCAAGCAGAGTGCCATTTTGTGTAAGCAGCTGAAGTGAAAGCATGTATGTGTATAGCAGTCAGTCAGTTAGGTAGTTCGCTTAAGTTTTATGTTCCAGTCATCCATCCTGATGTGTTTGTCTGTAATACATATCTTAAATGAACACCCAAGCCTTGTCATCTTATTTGAATACATAAGACGAGTGACATGTTCTCATAATGGGATCCAAAGTCAAAACTTTTTAAAGCCATGAGGTGCCCAGTCAGAAATGATGGAATATACAAGAGTGGCTCAAACAACTGCAAATGACTCATAAAAAGGTCAGAAAATATTTCCAGGTTCTTAAACTCATTTAAAGGACTTTTTTTCTCTCAATGAATATAAAGCAAAGCATTCCAAACAAATTACTGATTAAACAAAGTGTTCAATACTGTGACATACTTAAAAAAGTACTTGAAATAATTACGAAAACATTTGAAACAATATCAGAATCATATAAAATGTTCAAAAGAGAACACAACTGTATTTTTTTCACAATGTGCTACTTTTTTTCATTAACTAAAGCTATTCAAAGTATTGAAAGTGTGCAAAGTGTTGGTAGTGTGTGCAGTATTACAGTACAGTATTTTCAAAGAGTACAGTTATTTCAAAGAGTCTGTTGTACAGCTGGATATAATTACAAGTAGTTGGTGTGTGTTTAACACTTATTTGGCATGGCAGAGGGATTTCACAGACCTGATCTGTTGTGTTTGATAATAATATTGCTGAAAACTGGAGAGTGTTTGAGCAAGAATATAATCTTTTCATACAGGCTGCTTTTTCTGATAAAGACGCACATACAAAAGCATTTATTCTGCTCAATTTAGCTTGTTCAGAAGCCATTGAGAGAGAATATTCATTTGTGTATGCACCTACTGTTTATGCAGAGAAGGGGGAAGACTGCCATATTGTGATACAAGCTGAAACACGGGAGGTCTCTGAGTGTTTAAAATGTAAATTTAGAGAAATGTGAAACCCTTAAGTGAATATTATAGTAGAAAGGCAGATTTGGTGATCTGAGAGATGAGTTGATAAAAGACAAGATTGTGTGTAGTCTTAATAATGATGCAGTGAGAAAGATTTTGTTTGAGACAGTGATTTAACTTTATGCAAAAAAAAAACAGAGATTTGGCAGATAGATGATCTTATAGAAAAGTGCACGAATATGCTTATGAATGATAAGAACGTTTGCAGTATCTTCCAGCATGAACGTTGATAGTATGCAGCACACTATTGCTGACATTTGGACCCATCAGAATCATAGTTTCTTTGCTGTCACCGCCCACTAGATTGACTGTGACACACTTCAAAGAAACTGCAAAAAGAACACCTCTGCCTGTACAGAAACTGCAAGGTCCCAAATAGAATCCAAAACACAAAATCCAGACCAGTAGACTGTCGCAAGCAAACAAAATTTAATATGCTGCTAATAAGCACATACAAAAAAGAGAACAAGCAAACCAGTTTTGGCTTAAGTAAAAAACAGCCTTCATCAGTGCATGTTATTGTGTCTTTCGGCTTTTCCGGTTAGGGGTCGCCACAGCGGCACTCCGGTCCACTAATGATTGGCAGTTGATTTTTACATGCTGAGTTGCCGGCCCTAACGCACAACCTTCAACAAAGGTACGCCCATTCATGCATGTCTCCACAGTAGATGCTCTAGCTGAGAATCGAACGGGACAACGTCTTGATGTGAGGCGACAACTCTACCACAGCACCACCACCACTGATCACACCCCTTTCTTTTATATAGTCAGCACTTAAGGCTAAATTAATGCAATTATTGTAGCTTTTAAAGGTGCTTATTCAATCCAGGAGAAAATAAACCCCCCAACTTGATAATCCATTTTTTCTCCATATTAAGAACATGGTGCCAACCAGTCTTATTAGATCTGTTACCCATAATGCGATCAATGATAGTAAAATAGAAAGACACATTGGCATGTGAAACAGTATGTTTATAGAGGGCATTAGTCATTCTCTGATGTCTAATGTCACTGAAATGCTCCGTAATCCTAAATTTGACTGGACATGATGTTTGGCCAATATAAAATGTGGAGCAACTACATGTAACTAGGTAAATGACGCAATCAGTTTGACAATTGGCAGAAAAAGAAATACTGTAAACTTGACTGGTATTTTTGCTACTAAAGTATTTAGTCTTAGAGATTCTGGAACAATGTACACAATGGCCACAGGGAAAACAACCAACCAAATGGTCCCCAAAGAGAGTAGATTGAACTTGTGGAACCTGCTGGCTGCATCCATGTTTATAATGACTCAAGATCAAACCAATGTTTCTGCCCTTCCTAATAGGAGAAATAACATCTGTTTAAAATTTTGGAAAGCTTATTGTCTGCCAGAAGAATATTCCAGTGTCGTTGGACACTATTAGTTAGAGCAGCAGTGTTCTTACCATAAGTAGTCACAAAACAGATAGCTGACACTTGTTCCTGAGGCCTAACTTTATATTCAAGGAGAGAATCCCTACTAATGGAGTCAACCGTATTTCTAGCATGCAATATATGTCCCAACTTAACACCCCTATTCAGAAACTGGGAGGTAAGATCATCCCTGAACGTATCATATGAAGCATCCTCTAAACATACGTGTTTCATTCTCATATATTGAGACTTTGGAATGTTCTTACATATGTGTGGAGGATGATAACTGGTGGCATGGAGAAATGAATTGTACTCTGGATATTTACAGTAAACTTCAGAACTTAGAGTATTATCCATCTGCCTAGTAACCAATACATCCAGAAATGTAATGCAGTCCTTACTAGCTTCAAAGAGTCGATGCCAGCCAATGTCAGCATATCTTCTCAGATGGACATATAACTGGTTGACCCTTCCAGATAAATATCTTCTCAACAATTACCCTGTAGTGAAGAAGATATATCTGACCACTAATACAGCTCTGCCATCTAGTGTATCTGTTGAACACATGCTCAGTCTTGGTGGACAAGTGCTGACTGCAAGAAGAAATAGACTCACTGATGAACACTTTGAAAAGTTGCTCCTTCTTTGAGCCAACAGAAATGTGTAGTCATTGTGAATAGTTATATAAAGTGATATTTTGGTTGATGTTGTTGTGTTAACAGTCTTGTTTGACTTATATGACATTTTCTGTAAGCATTTTTGCGTCCTCAGCATTTGTTTTAACAGATTAGCCTAATGTACATTGTTGAAAATTTGATGGGTTGTAACTTGTTATGGGTCTTGTATTGCTGGCTTTGCGTACTTTGGTTTAAGTACTACATAGTAACTCTATGACTATAAAGACTAGCTTGTGGGACTTTGTAAACTGTAAAATGCGATTCGCCATTATTGTAACACTGTGTATACAACTTTAATACACTTGTATTCATGTGCAGTAAGCATGTATTTCTCATACACAAGTACTATGTGAGTAAATCTGAACATGAGAATTGATAAACCATACTTATATAAAAGTAACTAGTTACTTTAGTTAGTAATAGTAATATATTACTTTTTAGAAAAGTAATGCATATTAGTAACATATTACTTTCACTTAAAAGTAACTAGTAAAAGTAACGTATTACTTTTAGAAGTAACTAGCAGAACACTGCTTATTTACCTAAAGCTGCAAGCAGGAGAAACGTTTTACTTATTTTACAGCTGCAGACAGGAGGGTGAGGTGCCTATGATTTGAAAACAGCCCAAAGGTAATCTTTATCCATCACTGGCCAGATGCATTTTCTTTGAATGTGGGTTTCAATGCTGTTTTAATGAATGTGAGTTTCAAGGGCAGAGAAGTTTTAATGCTAAGTCTATTTTCATTGTGAGACTGTATTACTTTTTTTGCAAATGTCATTTTTTTGCTATAAAATGTAAAATAAAAGTTTTAAATGAAATCCAAATAATCATTGTAGAAGTAAAGCAGTATACACGTTACAGTGTTTATGGTAAATGGGGAGAAATAGCCATTAGAATGGCTGTAGGGGGAGGGTTGTGTATGGGGGGGGGCATTTGACCATCATTTTGTGAGGGGAGAAGGGCGGCAAACTCAAAGACAGCTCCATGTGGCACAAACTCAAGCTATGCCACTGATTAGTAGGCCATGGAGAATGAGTTCTGGAAGTCCTAGCAAACTATAATATTCTTTTGCTAAGATTAGAATATTACCTACTATTAAATGCCCTACTTTTACCAAAAAACCCACATACTGCAAGTCACCAAAAACAAAATCCTAAGGTTTATCATCTTCTCCCTTCCCGGTGAACATCATTGCTACAAGTTAAAAAAAAATGGTTACCATTTACAACAGGGTCTAGAGACATATTTTGATTGTTCTTCAGTTTGCATTTGAAAGTTGGTATCCCATGATACCATTGGAGTGGGTGGGGTTACATCTTTATGTATGCAAATTGTATGTTAATCAGTGAACAGATTTGTACCTTTTTTCATGGGACTTTTGATGTTTCCAGGTTGAGAGGTATGTGCTTGACACACCCAGGCACTGGTGCAGTTGTAAATGCAGTACTCAGTAGATGAATGCCTGAGAATATGCAGTATGCATGCTATGGGGGACCATCCACACAGAGTTTTCTGTGGGGCAGACAAACTCATGGGTGTCATGCTTTGCCCTGCCTAACAATATCTGGCAGAGGAAGACATTCTGTAGAGATCACCTGTGGCACGTAGGCTATGTAGGACAGACTTACAAAGTTCATCATTTTGGCTTTCTCAGTTGCAGAGGATGCCCAGCAACGCATGCAAGCTCACAGTATGTGTAGCATATCACCTACTCTGAGGTGATCTCTGCCTAACATATAAAGCTATGTCAAACCTAGAGCTGTTGGACATGCTACACCTAAAGAAATCCCATTCCCTCTGAGCTACATGCTCTAGAGACCTAAAGCTTGTCACCACAATAAACAGGACATGCTGGAGGGATAGATTCCTGTCCCAGACACTTCCCATACTCTGGAACAGGCTACCCATCTATGTCAAGCAAAGTTCTTCATTAGCACGCTTTAAGAAAAATCTTGATGAGTGGATGGGAAAGAGGAAATATACCCCGGGGATCACTTATGTGTCTCTGCTCAACAGTGGCACAGGAAAATAACTTTCTTGGGTGGCGTAAGCCAGGGAACCTTGTTGGGTAGGCTTACGTAGGCCCTTGGGCCGATAGCCTAGTACCTACCTATGAACCTATGAATCTATGACAGACAGCCCTGAGGCAGCAGCATTGGTATCCCCCTCCCCCCAAGCTGTTCTGCAGGGTAACAAATTGAAATGTCAGGATCTGCTAGACTGAGTCATAAAACACAGAAACCGAATGGCAAAAAAAAAAACAAAAAAAACACAACATATACCAAGTGCAAGACTGTCATTTCTCAGAATATTCATTTTTCTCAAAGGTATGGTGATCTCAGAGTTGTATATAAGTAAGTTTGGGGTTTGGGGGACTGTCCCCTGCAAAAGAAAAGCTTACAGGAGAAGAGCAATGATTGAGATTTGCTGTTCTCCTGAGTTTTTAATTTTTTTTAAAATCTGATGGCACTCAACATTACAAGTGATGACATTTCAATAGGGTGCCATTTTGCACACACGGTGGGGCAGCAGCTGCCAGTTCTTAAAGGTTCATAGGTTCATTGATGGTTACTAAGCTATTGGCCCAAGAACCATTTTAAGCCTAGCCAAGCTTACCTTGAATTTCAAAAATATTGCTGACGTGTCAACATTCTAAGGAATTTTACAGTTAGGATATAGACCTGTACTCAAAAACATTTACAGACTGCCCCTGTCCATTAGGGACATAAGTACCAAACCATAGGCAAATGTGTGATTTCTCATCCATTGGTCCAAGTTATATTTGAATAGAGTTAGAGATGGGTTTTTCTACAGGCTAGAAGGATGGACATACATGGTGGCCTGTCTGTGCTGAATGATTATGTGGGGGCTATTCTACCAGGGGATTACCCTGTGAATAATTGTGAACCAGGAAAAGAAGGGTATGACCTCCCATGAGCACTGCTTTTCTAACTCTTTCTACAGCTTGATCTGCTGTGCCAGGTGTGTCGGCACAATGCCTTACTTCATTTCAGTTTAGACATCAGGATATGTGGAATACTTAAACAGATCAGCTGCTGCACCCCGTGACAAAGGATTTGCCTCAGATGGAACACACCATACTGCAAAAGTGAACTTGAAAAAACAATATACACTGCACAGATAGCAACCTTTTCAGAATCATATGCATATATCTAATGGGCCCCCCCTACAGGAGGTTTAAGCTATTACACAGTGGGGAACTTAGCTTTACTTGGTCTTTCTTGGAATGTTTACTAAGTGGTTTGGTTTGTGTGACCTTTTTAGCCTTTGCCTTGAATGTTACTTGAGATATTTTGCTGCCATCCGAATATTATCTGCAAAGTTAAAAACTACATAGGCTATTAAATATATGAATATTTTGTCTGACTCCAGGCGTAAAGAGGGTATATATTTATGTATAAAATTATATTGTATGTTTTTATAAAGTGTGGAAAATACATTAAAATGATTTTTTTACTATAAATAAAATTGCAGTTGCTATTGTGTCTTTGAGACAAGGAGCACAATGTAATACTGTTTATTAAGCAACCATTCCAGTAACACTGAGAACATTTTCTTGAGAATATGATAATTTTAGAGGATAAAGTATTTATATGTGTGGATCCAAATAGAGTCCCTTATTCTATATGCAAAGAAAAGAGCCAGAAGACCCTAGATGATGTCATTGTAGTCATGCTGTAGGACATGTGCTGGGCTTCAAACATACAATTGCGCAGTTTGCACATGTATTACAATTACAGATAGATAAAACAAATTAAATAGTCTGAAACATCTAATGCTGATGTATTCTTTGCAAGCTTGAGGGATTAGCCTCACATGCACCTGTTAATTATGTATACTGCCTCTGAGACTGCATAATTACTGGGGGAAAGGGAATGTTTTCCTACCCTGGAGATTGGCAATCTTAATCTTGCTCACTTGTCGATCATCTGTTTCAGTCGATCAAATTTTTTCTACCAAATGGATATTGATGCTGCTGGTCATTCAGCCAGCTGTCTTAAACCTATATATATATATATATATATATATATATATATATATATATATATATATATATATACACACACATATATATATATATATATATATATATATATATATATATATATATATATATATATATATACATGTGTGTGTGTATGTATATATATATATATATATATATATATATATATATGTATGTGTAGAGAGAGAGAGAGAGAGAGAGAGACAGGTATATAAATACATGCACTACATGCACACACACACACACACACAACACACACATATATATATATATATATATATATATATATATATATATATATATATATATATATGTGTATATGCGTGCGTGTGTTTCATATATATATATATCTATATATATATATATATATATATATATATATATATATATATATATATAGATAGATATGAAAACAAAATACCTTCTTGGTCGCAGTGGCTATTTAATAACATAAAGTTTTATTTAAAAATGGAAGTGTCTACAGTTTCGCTTTGTGAAAGTCCATGAGACAACTCTACCATACATGCACACCTTTACATTTACCAGCAGATATATAGCATAGCACCAGCACATTTTATGGCACTATAAGCCTAGCCTGTATGCATGCCTTACTGTTTAGAAAAGGTTGGTTTTCATTCTTTATTTCATTCTTCATTTTAATGAATTAAATATCAGGTAAGTAATGATTATGATTACTAATCAAAAATCAAAATTGTTCAGCCATGATCAATGGTGAAACTAGGAAAAGTACAGAGTTAAAGCAAACTAAAGCTCAGTTAATAAATGTAAGGCCCAAGATGACAGTAGAAAATCAACCTGCTGGATTGCTGCTAACAGCTTGTATATGACGCTGCCATCTGATAACTCTGTTCCAGATTTCCACTTCCCCTTCCCAACCTTCTGACAGCCAAGATGGTTTTAGGTTGGAGGGGGTGGGGGTTGAATACCAGGATCACAAATCTAGGTACATGGAAGCAGTGCTGACCAGCTGGGGATAATCTGGTGGCAAGCAAGATACTCAAAACAATAAAGAAAATGTGATCATTTTGTTTTTAAAATTAAACCAAACACAACCACAATTTATTTTACATCTGAACTAGCACCAATACAAATATCATCCAGTTTTCTTTTCTCAAAGAAAAATTAGAAGTGCCCCTTATTTTTCTTAAAAATGCATTAATTTTGAAATGTGTTCCTGTTGATGTTTCTGAAAATCTCATTTAGAGTGAATTATATTCAAATCATGTAAGCAAATTTAGAAAACTGTGCACTAGGTATCAGAAGTAAGCAGATGGTGATTGCTCATTTCACTGATGCAGTACACTATAAAGTTAAAAACCAGCAAACTGATGACCAGTTTTATGCAGGAATACAAAAAATACATATTAATCATGACATGACTTTCAGGAAGCTATTTTAAACTGAATAGTAAAATATACATATAAATCATGTTAATGCTGTATTATCTGACATAGCTATAGCAAGTTCACACATCATTTGCAGAGTAGAGGTGCATTTACTCAGAAAAGAAAGTACTTTTATTGCTATCACATAAAATGTGTCCTATTTTTGGAAAATGTGTCTGTCCTTAAAACCACATAACCATTACTGAAAATTCATATATACTAAATTTAAAAGAAAAACATTTAAGTGATATTAGTAAAATTACAGTCATGAAACATTTTATTTACTTACTTATTATTCTTTTTATATACATTTGTGCAAACTGTTATACAAGACCTGTACCTGTACTACCAAAAAACGTTAAGGTAGAATATATCGGGCCTATATCACATAGTCGAAGTTCCATAACTCCGAACACCTAATAGTTGAACCATTATGTTCGAAGTAAAATTCCATCCATTGGTCAAGGTTATGCTTAAATATGGTTAGGGATGGACTCTGTTTCACACATATTAGGAGTCTGTTCCAGATCATGGGGATCTGCTGAAACACTTATACCTTCTTATTTATGTCACATACAAAACTTAAATACTTGGATCTAGTGGTTCTGATGCTGTTCATTTTGCAGATTTTCAACAGATCCATCAGAGCTGGATCCGAGGATGCCATATATGCTGACCATAGATTGTCTATCAGTAGCCTGTAAAAGACCAAGCACAAAGATAGGGCTTTTAGGATGATCCATGTGTTTATACCATAAATTCTCCTAATAATGATCCTTTGTGGGTGTTCCAACTGTTGCATAAGTTTAATCAAGTACATGCTGAAGAGGCATTATACTCAATCATGGACCAAAAAACATGGCAGTATGACTTCCTTGGACCTGGATGCCATGGACTTATAAGTTTAGGAACACAGAATGATTTTCTTACTACCTTGGACATATGGGTTGTCTATATATGTTCCAAGATCCCTGACTACTGGGTTAGCTCTTTGGGTATCCTATAGATGGAGTAATTAGCTTGGTAGCAGTTTTCATAAAAGGCACAATAATGCAATTCCTATAACTGAGTTTTAATTTGTGACTCTGGCACCAATCATTTGTCTGTGTTAGACCATCCTGAAAGATGTTTGTGTCATGGAAGAGTCTATGACAGTTCCTAATTTGCAGTCACCTGCTAACATGGTCAGACAAAGTCCCTTCACATTAGCCTTTACTTCTGAGAAGGAGATGCCAAATAGGAGTGGTCCCAATAAGGAGACCTGAGGTACCCTGCTGATGTCCGGTCTCTTAGTTGAGGTGGTCTCATTAGTCCTGACTTCCTTTGTCCTGTCTGTGAGCTAGCTGACAATCCAGCAAGTCATGTAGGGGCTTATGTGGGGTATTGTAGCAAATGTCTTACCCAGGTCCAGGTAGGCAGTATGCACCCATTTTCCCCACATTTATTGCCTTTGGGACCTTCTCAAAGAAATATACCAGATTTAGTAGACGTGACCTTCCCTTCACAAAGCCAAACTGCGCTGGGCCCAGTCAAAAGCCTGGCTGGTTCAGAAAGCCCTTCTGTACTGGTACTAAGAGCCAGTGCCCCATCCCATCAACTCTTCAAACGAGGAGCAAAAATGTCCTCAGTTTTCTATTTAGTTTAATTAGAGCGCACTTGTCATTATGGGCGCTGCTCTTCTTAATTTTAGCAATGCCTTTTTTCCTTTTGTCATATAACCTATTAATATTAGGATTCCACCAGCATGGTTTGTTTTTCAACTTTGTTTTGGGCTTACTTCTAGTAGGTACAGCAGCCTCTATACAGCAATTAACACAGTTGTGTGTGGTCTCTGTGAACAATTCTGCTTAGGTTGTTATGAACTTGAGGTTAGGAGGGGCATTGAATTTTGACAAACTATCACTTCATAGGATATAGTTTGCTTTGTAATAGTTCTTAAATGTTACAGGGGTTACTAAGTTAATTTTTATTTTGAAGGAGACAGCTTTGTGGTCCGATCTCACCAGTGAGGATGTGACACAGGGGGTTGGGGGTGTGCATAGCTCTCCCATATTGGTGAGTACTGGGTCCAGCATGTGTGAACCTCTGGTAGATGCGTCCACTATGTGTGTGTGTGTGTGTGTGTGTGTGTGTGTGTGTGTGTGTGTGTGTGTGTGTGTGTGTGTGTGTGTGTGGGTATTTGTGTTAATAAAGTAAAGGAATTGTTGTGCCTGCTAGTTTGAAGCAGTATATGTTTCCCAATATTGAGGAGTAGTCAAATTCTCCCATGAATACGGTATTTGGTTTAAAGGTGAGAAAGTCTCCCATGAATTGAGTATTTGGTTTAATGGTGAGTGTCTTCAGTAGATCTAGGTATGAGCTAACGGATTCTATGGACATACAGGATAACCTATAGTTTGCTCGGATATAGTATGGGACTTTGTCTATGGCATTTGCATGTAGATAAACTCCAGGGCATTCTCCTGTTTAACCAATTTAGAGTTATACTTGCTGCTAATATAGACTGAAACTTATCCCCCCTTTGTCCCTGTTGGTGCAGTTGATAGTCTAAATGTGTGCAAGTCATGGATTCAAAACATGTCTTGTTAATGGCACTTATATCTATGTTATCTAGAGTGAAGAGAGCTTGTAGGGTGTGTAGTTTCTTGTTTAAGCTCCTAGCATCAAGCAGTCAAACCTTTAGGTTTCTTTAGGCTTTATTTGTTATATTAGTAAGTTTGTTAGTGTATCAATTGCCTAAGAAGGGTCTAAGGGAGTGGTTACATTTTTTGCCAATATTTGAAAGCCAAAGGGAGACAAGTGTAGACCATCTTTTGCAAAGTAATATTTTTTGTTAACTGTGTCCTCCCATGCTGACATATATTGAATCCTCTTGGAAAGACAGCAGAAACTAAGACAATTATTGAAGTCATTAATCTTTTGTGGCATCTTTGTTGGTGAAGGTAGAATGCTATTCAATGCAAGGCAAATCCATCCATCCATCCTTCCAACCATCCATCCATCCATCCATCCATTCACAAGCATTTTTCCCATTTTTGCATAATGGTTCGGGGTGCCACTTGCAGTGACAATCATCTAGAGCCAAGGTTTATACCATTGGGTGGCTAGCCCTGCAGCGGTAGTTATTTTGTACCACACAGTCATACCTATGGCCAATTTAGAGTATCCGGTCCAACTACTGCATGCCTTTGGGATGTGGGGGGAATCTGGAGCACCCAGAGGAAAACTACTTGAACACAGAGAGGACATGCCGGCACCACAAAGAAGGCACCCCTGCTGGGAATTTAACTGGGGAATCTACCAGTCTGAAGCACATATTCAGAAAGATCAATAATTTCTCTAGTCATATAGTCCAGGGATGTATGTCTTAAGAAAATAATGCCCAAATGGTCTATAACACACTCATATTAGTGCCTGTGGTATAGTGACTTGAGTGTGTACATAACTTGGTAAATTCTTGTTCCAGATAGATAACTAACTGTTATCTTCTCTTGTTCATTCTGGTGAGTGGGGCACCTGTGTGTCATGCAATGGAATGTCCTATAACAAGAGTCCTGGTTAGTCTATTTGTTTACCTTATTGGCTTTGGTCTTGGGGCTCCACTGGGTGTAGGAGGACATGTGTTTTTTGATGTTGCTATTGCTGAGTGCTTTAGAGATTGCTGAGGATAGTCACTGCCATTTCTAGGTTTAGGAGGCCTATGAGATTTGGGAAGATTGATTTTTAGTGCCTCAGGATAAGTTGGTCTATGCACATGGTGGACACAATGTTTGTGTTGTGGATGTTTTGTGTGTGTGTGTGTGTGTGTGTGTGTGTGTGTGTGTGTGTGTGTGTGTGTGTGTGTGTGTGTGTGTGTGTGTGTGTGTGTGTGTGTGTGTGTGTGTGTGTGTGTGTGTGTGTGTGTGTGTGTGTGTGTGTGTGTGTGTATGTGTGCTAGATAATCTTGTCTTTATGGCAGATTTTTGCCTCCAGTGAAATTGTGCATGTGCATCTCTCAGATACTGTCTTTGTTTTTTTTAAGGATCAAATGGTTGTCTGTGAACATTGTACAATTGCTACATTGTCACAGGATGCCCATATATATCAAGCTGTCTACAAAGACACTTGGAAATTGCATATGAATGTTGTTGAGGCCTGTTTCTGGGTGGGCTACTGTAGGTTGTTTACTAAGTTATAAAGAGGTCCTTGGGTGGACTCTGGGGTTTGGCACTAGACTAGGCTAGATTGTGCTAAGATTTCACAATAGTGCTATTTAATGTGCAAACTAGATGCTCTATGCTTGTCTCTGCACAATGGCCATTGTTTTATCCACAGTAAGTTACAGTTTTCTGTTTTAAAGCTAATTGTATGTATAACATTTACTTTCTGAGCATTTGCATCTCTACAGGGCACTGGGAAGCCTCTTGATGTAAAAATACTAAAAAAGATAATTTGTGAGTATAATGCTACAACAAAATAATTACACAAACTCCCTTTACAAGGTAATCAAGCATTGGGGATTTTTTAAATGATTTAAAGGCAAAATCAAACAATAAATAAAAATAAAAGAAGTAGCACTCTAACAAAATTAACTTAAGTCCACAACAATAAAATAAATGTCTTAACTCAGGACCCCCTCAGAGTGTGGCAAGAGTGCCAGGTAGATGGGAGGTCTGGGAGAATGAGCAGGAAATAATATGTAGTGGAGGAGATTTACTCAAGAACAATACCAACTTGCTGGGTAGGCATTCAGTATTATCCCTTTTTCTCACTTTTGTACATGGGGTCAAGGTGACATTTCAACAGTGACAATGATCTACACCCATGGTTTTCACCAGCAGGTGGCTAGCCCTGCCATAGTTGTTCTTCCACACCATACACTCACAATTGTGACTAATTTAGAGTGCTCACTCCACCTACTACATATCTTTGGAATTGGGGTGGAAACCAGAACACCAGAAGGAAACTCTCACAAACACAGGGAGGGCATGCAGACTCCACACAGAAGGCACCCCGGGCAAGAATTGAACCAGGGAGCCTCTTGTTGTGAGATGACAATGCTGTGGACCTATGGAAAACAATGTCTGGGAAGTACTTAAATAAGCTGCACAACAGACTATAGCAATGAAAGATGGGAGGGAGGGACTTTGGAAGTCAGATTACCATAAGGGGTGGAAGCAACAGACACGGTCTTTTGAAACTATAACATGAAAAAGTGTGAGAGGATTGGGAAAAAATCAATGTGGAGCTCTAGTCCTTTAGTTAAAATTTCAGATACTTTTAACTTAATGACTTAGTGAGGGCTGGACAGACTCAGAGAACAGGAGAAAACATAGTAGCAAAGTAAACAGAAAGGCACAGGAATGCAACTTTAAGCAGGTATATACAGCTGTAAAAAGTACTGCAGCACAAATCCTAGAGCATAATTCACAATATGGGCACTACTGCAATCCACAAAGACAAAGACACCAGGCTACTCAGAAATTTACCAGTAAAGCTTTTTATGGAAAAAAAAATGCTGTAATAAATGACTAAATGAGGCTCAAATCTGGCAGTAGTACACAATTGTGCCACAACTGCAAATGAAGCTACAGGACTTAAGGCCCCATACTCGATTCAAAATACAAAAGGCTACCTTTCACAAGTAACTCTAATTAAAACAAAGATTGAGAAGGTCACACAAATAAACCAAGGAATAAAAACTAAATGAAAACTCCAGACAAGCTAGAACCTCCACCTAATAACCTCAAAAACATCCTGTATAAGACACACATAGGATATAACATCCTGTATAGGAGACACATCGGATATATGCAAATGAAACTTATGAACATCAGGTATTTCAGCTATAGAGCAATTCTAAATGCCTATCACATGGTTTAGCTATATGGGAATTCTGAATGCCCATCATTTTTTTATTTTTAAGTTGTTTTAATGGATAACATAAGGCCAACAAAGCCAAATCCCACGAGTTGTGTATATGCACATTTCAGCTTTGACCTCCACAGAATAAGCAGAATGTTGAGCTAAGCGCAAGAAATACAGGGTTGTTATACCCAGCTGATATCCATTACAATTAGGGTAACTGCAAAATATCCCGACTAACAAACTAAAACAAAGAGCAAGAAGGTCGTACAGAAAAAACAATCAGTAAAATCTAAATGAAAACTACAGCCAGGCTAGAATTTCCAATGAACGACCTATCAAATCTCCTGCATCAGAGGCACATGGGACATATGCAAATAACCCTTATGAACATCAGGTGTTTCAGCTATATGGCGATTCTGAATGAATGGTGATTCTGAATGCCCATGACTTTATTCTTTTTAAGTCATTTTAAAGAAAAGAAAAAAAAAACAGAAAAAGGTCATGGGCATTCAGAATTGCCATATAGCTGAAACACCTGATGTTCATAAGGATCATTTGCTTATATCCCATGTGCCTCTGATACAAAATGTTTGAGAGGTCACTCAGTGGAAGTTCTAGCTTTTTGTAGTTTTTGTTTAGTTTTTACTGATAAGTAATTCGACTTAAGGAAATAGAAGTGCTGTACAATGTATAAACAATGATAAAATCTTGCAGTAATACACAGTCTTGCCACAAATTCAAATGAAGTTACAAGACTAAAGTCCCAGAACAAATTAAAAATGCAAGAGAAAACTTTTTGGGGACTAAAACTTGGACAAAAAGCAGAACAGTACAAAAGTGTATAATCATACTGCTCAGTATAATTGTAATGTAAAATATTTAAGCAGAACTTAAATAAAAGCTCTTTTCTTCCCTTTTGATGAAAGGCTTGCATCTCATACTTTTGGACTTTCCACACCTCTCTCAGAGTCTTGAACAACTGTAAATATTGGGTCTTGCATATAGAAAGGGCAATGCCAACCAACAATTTACAGTTGCAGAAGTCAGAACAGCTTCTTTTCAGCCTGCCGGCTATTCCTACACTCTGCTCTTGACTTTCTTTAAAAGTTTTTCCCTGATGAGTTTAGCTGCCTCATTGATAATGCTCACTAAGTGCTTTACAGGCTTTCAAACCATTAAAATACTTTGCATATTTTTTCTTGTTTTACTGAAAGAAAATAAATCTGCATGCACTACAAAAAATTATGAACAGATGTCCAATCATAACCTAATATTATGTGTACTCAACATGGTTGCCAGTATTCACCCTCGAGCAAATTTCTTGGCATCCATGTTGAGAACACATAATTATGATCCGAGACCATATCATAGTCTTGTATGTTATGGTAATTATGTAGGTGATCTGACAGGCTGCCATTTGTAATATTCATATACTAAAATATTTCTTTGACAAAGTAAAGAGACACCAATGCAGTGCCTGTTAACTGATTAAGTTCTTAACTACAAATGGCAAAGCATAGATTTGTATGATATGTGACATGTAATTCTCAATTAGCATACACCCGAACATTTAAAACTATACAACACGTGTACACTCTACTGGTCTTAAATGATGTTATTAAGATTAAAAACATATTTATGTTGCAGTCTTTTGCAAAATCTCATTACTATGCTTCACTAGCATGTCAAATGCTCTATAACAATATAATAGACACTTTTCATCAAAAAATTTATCAAAGTCATTTCAATAAATTCTTAGTCTGTTTTCTTTTTTGCTGCCATGAAAGAGTACATTCATGTGGTATATAAATAGTTTAAAATGACTGGCCTTTTTAATAGCCCTCCAAATCAGGATAAATGATAATTCAGTACAGTTTATAATGTATTCTCCAATCATATATTTCTGTCTGCATCCTGGTCACAGTGGACAGCTTATTTTCTCATTGTCTTTCGCTATCTCTTTATTTGTTCCTATTATCTTAAACTGAGCTGAACACTCTGAGCATTCTTTCCTTCAGCCAGTGGTAAGAATGTTGACATCTTTTGTTCTGCTTCCTGTAAATATAAACTCAGTTTGGCTCTGAACAGTTTTCTCACATTCTGTTGCTCTGTGGATCTGTTGTTTGCGCCTATACTATCATTTACTAATGCTTCTCCTATCTTAGTAGCTTCTTTCTGCCTTCTTATCCATTCCTTATACTTATGAATACATACAATGTCCTACATTTGTCAATGAAGATAATGATTCAGCATTTTTATAACAGTATCTTATTTATCGGACTTCATTTCCCACCAGTACCTGAGAAAACAAAAAAAAGAAACCAGCAATACTGCTGCTTTCATTGCCTCATGACCTTAGTGTAGTAGTAGGAGTATACTTGTCAGCCATCTGTCCTTTAGTAACTTTGCAGATGGTAGGCCTTTACCTTGCAATGAAGTATTCTAATGCTATAGTACAGACGTGACCATTTTCATTTTCCAGTTGCTACACTCTTCTCCATCAGATTTTTCACCATACGAACCATTCCTCTGACTTTATCATTACTCTGTGTGTCTGGGACTCATAGTTATCTGCTCTATCTGTCATGGTTTCACAAATTCATTGATTTCTTGACTCACATGATATGGAAAATTATCTGAAACAATTATATGTGCTACACCATGTCCTGCAAGCTGATAACACATAGTTATGGTATTGGTTAACATGAGCTTTCTTTTGAATAGTATTAGCTCCTGTTTGCGACTTTTGTCCATTAGACTGACTCTGAAACATTGGCATAATAGCTGGAATAAATCCTTTTCTATTATTCGGATAGTCCTTGTGTGGATTTGAACAATGCTTTGTACTTTGGTAATCTTTCAGCCAGAGTCTCTGATTACTGTATGTCACCAAATTTGATTGGTTAGTGTGATCATTTGTCCTATATTGTCCTTTTCTGATTGGATTAAATTAAACTGGCGTGCCCTGTTTGTGAACGTCACCAAATGGATAGACTGCAACTTCTGGCTCTTCATCACAACAACTAGGATTAATTCTGTTTCTACCATTTTTGTATGTGTTTGTGATGATATAAAGCAGTGCTGAGTGTTTTGTTTACCTTTCAACTAGAACTCAAGAAGCTAGTTTTTCAATGGTGAGAGGATACTACTTTTTTTCTGATTGTCTAATTGCTAGAGAGTTATCACACTTTGTTTTAATGGACGAGGGAACACTTTTCTGCTGTATTTGTTTCTGCATTGGTTTGTTACTGGTTGAATGACATTTATTAATCAGATTGACTACAAAAATGCCTAGCACACCTGGGAGAAGTCCTTTTCTACTAATTCTGAGTGATTTTTCTGATTGAAACATGGCTTTGAACAAGATAATCTCAACTAGAACTCAATAAGTTAATTGTACTCTGGTGAAAGGTGAGTAGACTGCCTTTGTTCTTAAAGACTGTTTGCTGGAATCCACTTAGCAGAATTTGTTTTGACTGCGCAATGTGACCATTTGTGCTATATTCTGTTTTCTAGGTTGCTTTATTTTCAGGTGATCTAATGTGACAACTGGGATAAGCTGTGCTGTGTGCATTACCTTGTTGTGGACAACAGGAGGCACTATCTGGACCAGCCCTAACCTTGGTTGTGCAATCTTGCTGCAGAGAGTGTGTAGCACTACTTAAAATGTCTTACTGTATTATTGCAATGTACCTGTTGATGCCTAATCAGTGTAAGCATATTTCCCAATTTGCACTGTAATTGCAGTGCATATTTCCCAATTTGCACTGTAATTACAGCCTAAGCAGTATAAATTTGTTTTCCAGTTTATGGTAAATCACTGCTCCATTAAATGACAGCAATGTCTACCACCACATTGATCAAATTCATTGTGCTATATGTGCCTATGATCTCAATGTAAATAGTGTGTGGCATCTAAGTCAATACCATCTTGATGAACTATTGTGTGCCATCCATGCCTGCTGTTTCACTGACGTTTTGTATAGCTATACTGTTCTTGAACAATGCAGTTTTAAATACTACCTTTGTATTTTATTGTATTCCTACTAGAACTTGCACACTTTATAGTGTGATATCATTACCATTGTTTTACCTGATATTATTAAATGACCTGTTATCCTATTTGTACTTGCCCAAATTATACATTGTTTTTGTTAGCAGTGAATTTACAGTATCTACCAAGTTAAATAAAACCTACTTTAACCAAGAACTTATCAGCTAGTTCAATTAAAAGTTACCTTTGTCACTGACCTTTATAGCATTTTCGTGTTTAAAGTATCTTGCCAAAATGAAGTTCAGTCTATTTTATCTCTTTGTTGCCATCATTTTAGAACTTGGTATTATTAGGCAATATAGTAGCTACCTAATACTTCCCAATAATTAGCTATTACTAGATGAACATTATAACATTTGTGAGAGTATAGGTATCTACACATTCATGAAGCTATCATCTCATCCCTGCAAATAATTGTAATCTTCACAAAAGCTCATCTTCACCTTTGCATGCACACATCATGCCCACATGTGCTAAGGTAGTTAAGAAATCAGTCTCTATTCATAGATTCATAGGTGATTCATAGATTAGTACTAGGCTAACTGCCCTTGTGGGTCATTTTAAGCCTAGACAATAGAATCAAGACAAACAGGCATCAGCCTCAAACCCGCACAACAGCATAACTCTCACCAAGCAAAACATAATGCAAAGTCATTTAGTACAGAGAGTCAAAAGGTTGCAGACCCTAAGGTATCTACATCCTTTAAGTCTGCATATATAAATGGAAATGTCTTACTAATTGGTGACATCATTGTTAGGCATAGAGATTCCACTCTCACCAAGATGAATAAAAATAAGTGAGACTTGGTTGTTGCTCTGTCATGTTAAGATGATTAAACCCCCCCCCTCAAACTGGACATATACAGCCACAGCCTTGCAGTGACCCATGTAAATGTGAATGATTTGAAATATTCAACCAAAAGAGCCTTGCAGAGAGGAACAGGGATGTCTCTATGCATGTGTGTGATGCAGACTAGACTGTGGTCCTGAATTCGACTTTTGCCCACGTTCATCGAAAAAAGATAATTGGCTTTAATAATTGGGCATGCAGCTTTTGTTATTGTTGAAGGACTTCAGTATGTATCAGCATAGGATAACATGACTGGCATTACCATTTACGTCATAAATAATGGTCGGTACCTTTTGATTCATAGTTTCTGTGTACCGGTCAGAGCCCTTCTTGTCCCTTTAATACCTGGTTTATGGAAAGTCCATCCTATGGCTTCCCAATGTAGCAAAAAACACCTGACTATGTCCTAGTCCTGACTATACTAAGGTTTATTTATCAAATATCAGAAGTCAGAACTCTAAATAATAAGCTACCTGACCTCAAAGGCTTTCCTGCAACACGAAAATGTACATATGTGTTTAGTAACAGAGATGTGTTTTAATGCAATGATAGCACTTCCTCTGTGGTAGGGTTCAGTACCTATCTCAGTCTCAGACCAACAGATAGATGTATGCAAATATCATTAAATTTCAGATACCCTGTTATCTCCAGAGATTTTCCTTGTGACTCTCAAACAAAACATGTGAAGTCAAAATCGGCCTAAACAAAATAAATTATTTCATAGCCTGCTTTTAATCACCTTCCATGATCCTTAATAACCATGAAAAGTTTATAAATGTGCTAACTAAAATGCCTGTAAACCACAGACTTCCATGTTGGGGTATTTCAATTGTCCTCTTATAAACTGTAAGAAATACAACACTAATGGTACGCATGCACTACAGTTCTTTGACTTGATAAATATAATATAGACAATTTATCCTTTAGGGTACTGATATTAAGTATTATGTCATAAATTACAGAGTTCCCTTCTGCAGCCTACCTACTGTATCTACACCCTTGACCAGAACTCATTACAAATCTGTGGTCTTCTTAGTCCAAACCACAAATACCTCCTTATTGAACACTACTGAGTATGAGGACTTTAAACAAGTAATCCTTGCAAAACTGCAGGATGAGCTTTAGAAATGCAGTTGCAGTACCTCTACCCCACCCCATGCAGTTATCACCTCTGCCTCAGAGTTTAGCTCATATGTACTAAGATGTATAGAACTAGCACTCCCTAATAGACCCACATATAATCGAAATTTAAAAATAAACCATTTTGGTCATTTACCTACATAAACAAACTTTAGAATAAAATCAAAACTTACTAAATGCCTGCAATACACTGCAATCTGCTGACAAAAAAGGACTACATTAAAAAATTAGTAGAGTTAAAAATCACAATTAAAAGGGTCACATCGGGGGGCGTGGCTAAGATGCTGAACTGATAGCTGCACTTCATTTCAGCTCTCTTACCTCAATACAATTTCTGACAGGAATTTTACAAAATAATATTTAATTTGAAGACATTTTTATTACTAACTTATTTCTAATAACGCTGAGCATCTATAAGAAAAATTTTATTGTTAGAACTTGAATAATTCCTGTCAAATTAATTACTTGAAAATCAGCACCAATATCAGCTTTACAGCATGAGTCATCTAAGGAATACAGCACAAGACTCTTCTTTCAAAAAAGACCTGCAGTCTCTCATTACAAATATACAGGAACTTACAATAAAAATCGACAAGATGGACAATAAAATAGATACTTTTAAAGAAAAGTGCTCACAACAACTGGAACAGCTTCAAGAAATGTTTACACAGCAGAAAGGACAGATATCACTTATTGAACAGTCATTAAGTGACATTGACACTAGAGTCCAAATAGAGGAACAACAAACTGAATTCTTACTTCAACAGAATACATATTTACTAGAAAAGCTTGATGATATGGAAAATCGAACAAGAAGAAATAATATTAGAATATATGGTCTACCAGAAAAATCTGAAGGAGACAATATGATAAACTTTCTTACCACCTGGATACCAGATGTAACAAAAATACCTGAAGCTCTTTCATATGGTATAGAACGGGCGCATAGATCACTATCAGCTTCTGGAAATGCTTCTTCTCCGGGTAAGAACAAGCTGAGATCTATAATTGTGAGACTTTTTTCTACACAAGATAAAGATCTTATATTAAGAAATGCTTGGGCAAATTCTCCCATCAAATACAATGATTCATTAATAAGATTTGACAATGATTATTCTACAAAGGTGGTTTCAAATAAGAAAAGAATTTCTACCAATAAAAAAAACCTTGAAGAAAAAGCAACTGAAAGTCCATCTTTCATTCCCAGCAAGACTGAAAGTTTTTCTACCAAATGGAATAAAAATCTTTGAAACAGTAGATTCAGCATTAAAATACCTTACCAACAACAACATCCTAACACATGAAGAATCTATGGACTGGACAATAAGTACACCGAAGAGAAATGCTGAAGTAAATAATTGGAAAACTGTTGAGCAAAAGAAAAAAAACTAAAGGACAAATAATCTTACATATGTTATATTCTGTAAAAATCTAAATAATAATACTAACAACAAAAGAAAAGTTCTTACTGTCTTCAAGTTACACCAAAACAGGTACTGTTTTCAATTATATATTAAATGTCAAAATTAGCATAAATGTAAATACATTTATCTCAAATCACATCAATATACTAAGCATAATTTAAACATTACTCTATTTTTCATTATTATCCATCTATTATTTTCATATTCTTAATCAGAGTAATCAATGCATAATAATGTTCCCAAAATAGTTATTTATTTATTTATTTGTTTATTTTCTCTCTTTGTGTTTTGTTGTTTTTATTTTTTCTCTTCTTTTGATAAAATCTTCATTAACTTATAATATTTTAATCAGTATATAGTTATATTGCTTAATAGGTATAATAGTGACTGCTATATAACTTATTATCAGTTACATCCCTGACAGCATTACTTTTTATAAGTTAAAAGTGTCCCTGTTTGGATAAACGCTAATGCTGGGCAGAAATGTGTTGCTTTTGAAATGAAGTATTTCAGTTAGGATGTATCATAAGACTACTTTAAATAAGCTTAAAAGATGTTCTGCCTTTGACCCATATGCACATACTGATATAGTCCAGTGAAAAAATATGTCTTAAGTGATATTTTGAGGCTATAAGTCAGGTGTGTTGTGGCTCGGACATCCGGAGTTGAAAGATGCTTGTGACTAGCTTAGATATCCTGTTGTCTTTTATTTTGTAGAGAAATAAGGCATAGCATGTTTAAAATGCAAAGTTTGATAGTTGTGAACACTACTTCGCAAACTAGAGTGCTCGCGTGCACACTACATGAGTTTGTCACCAAGTAAGAGAAGGGAAAAGAAAAAAGAAAAAACACATACCTTTTCCCGCTTGGTTCTCGAGACAATTTAACAGCCACAAACATCACTAGAAACTTGAGTTACTTA
This sequence comes from Protopterus annectens, assembly GCF_019279795.1. Lineage (NCBI taxonomy): Eukaryota > Metazoa > Chordata > Ceratodontiformes > Protopteridae > Protopterus > Protopterus annectens. The sequence continues at coordinate 1,109,620,951 of NC_056725.1, forward strand.
TTGCTTGTCACATTTACTTGTGTACGTCATCCCCTGACTCTTTCTAATTGACGTCTAGTCAGAAAATAAACTAGGTTCACATTTAAAGATACAGAAACCTAAATCCCTTCTAAGGAAACGTAAATAATATAAAAGGTTCATATAAATATACACAGATATATAATTTTGAAGCACTTTCAGTTTATGGCTACTGATGTCTTTTAGCACCTTGATAGATAAGGACATATATCTGATTGTCTTTCTGTCAGTTTAGATTTCCAGTCATTTTAGCTATCCCTTACTATGTTTTATACAGCAGAGTTTAAAGAGCAGAAATTAATCATCAGCAAATAAAATCACTGCTGTTTTACAAATTCTCTAAAGAAACTAGTAAATGTCAAGCAACTGACAGGTTTATTTTAAGGAAAATTGCCATTTCCCACACTGGTGCTCCTACAAAATACTACTAATGTCCTGCTACCAAAATATGCCCTCAAGTGGACAAATGGGATGTAACAAGAAGGTTAAATGTACATTTAGCAAATCAGTATAATATACTAGATAGAGAAAGTAAAAGCAATAATTATATAAACAAATATAATAAGTAACATAACAACAGTGGATTTAACCCAATGTGTCAATTATACAATATTTATATCCCATATAGCTTTGAACTTTGTCGAAGCATCTGTGTTCTACACACATATTGTATTAAATCTAATTTGAGTAGAAGAGGGAGAGGCTTAGCCCACACCCTAATTTATTACTAAGTTACCATGCATTATGAACATACATTGTGGCAGGTACTCAATGAGCTATCCATCCTTAGATGGCTCATGCTGTTCCCGTTTGCTCATCTGAATAATGACTGCGGCTGTACTCTTCTTATTATATTACCTGGCTGTGGCTTCACCCTTCTTATAATATTACCTGTCTTTTACATTATCAAGAATGACACAATACTAGTGTATGTGGGTATATCATGTTACTGTTAGTGTAAACAAAAATGCTTGACAATGCAATTGTAATTCTTAAACCTTTCTGCAGACAAATGTATTGTCTAGCAGTTGAGTGCCTGATTGTTCCTAATTAGCAGACCTGTATTTTCATGTTCCAATATGACTACATGAAAAGATGCCAATATTAGTCTGCAAGTATAGTAAGCCGGAAATTCATTGGGGATTAATTCGAGGGGACACTTGTATTATAGCTAAAGCATTTGACATTTGATAAATGTATCCTCTCAATGATGCGTTCTATCTAGTCATTAACTATAAAACAACTTTTCTGAGAAATATTGTTGTAATGCCAGTTAATGATTTGAATTAAATATTTCTATATACAGTCATAAAGCAATTACCAGGATAAATAATACTCTTGCAGTGCATGGATCACCATAGCTATCCTCTGATGTTAGAGGAAAAACAAGCTTCTTAAACACCTTTTTGACATAATAAAGGTGTTACCTCATAGTTTAAATACATTTTGTCTATTTACTGCAAAATGGGTTAGGAATTTTAACCTGTAACATTTTCATACATACTAGTTTAAATATTAGCAGCTTCCATTATTTTGATATGTTCTCCAGTATACTTTTATTCAGTCATAAGATTAAATTGCTGGTGTTAAGTAAGTCAAAATTATATCTCCAGCACTTATTGTCAGCAGATAAACTCACTGGTTAAGTGTCAGTCTAAGCTGTAACAGTTAATATGTGATATACATAGATGTTTGCTTTAAAAATGTGGTCAAGTGCACTGCAGTTTTACCTCTGTACTGTGTCAGTTTTGATTATACAAAGTCCCTCTGAAAGTTGATAGAAGTGTTAACAACAAAACACTCAATCAAGTAACAACATTATAAGTAGTCTCTTGGATAAGGGAGATGTCTAAATTGTGATCTTGTTGTCTCCAGCCATGGGAATTATCTTTGAAAAGCTGAAAAATGCAATCAGAGGAACATATTTAATGTCTACTAAAGAAATATTAATATACTTGTACATTGTATTGCATTTCAGTTTATGTTAAACATGAAATATGATGTGATTTCAGAACTATTCATGTTTTTATTCCAATATGACTTTGCAAATATTAATTTAAACACTGGTTTTGGACTTGAGTAGTCTAAAACAATTGCACGACAATGGTATTGTAATTATACAGTAATGTTAGTAAATAGTTTTCAACAGATGTATGAAATATACAGTTATAGATTTTAACATGATGTTTATTAATACCCTAAATTATTTTGAAATGATACTACCTTAATCAAAATATTTGTACCTTTTTGAAACCTGATTAGAAATAAGTATTATTGAATTACAATAAGATGAGTAAAGAATATATGTATATATTTTAGCTGATTAGATTATCTTAATATATTATTCAATTATCTTTATTTAAAAACTAAGAGGATAAGAGAAACTGATCCAAATATTATTTGTGAGGGTAGAAAGTTTGTTTGGTTAGATTCACAAACCAAACAAAGAGGTATATTACCTCATAGTGATAGGGAATGGTTTTTAAGGTTAAGAATTACAAGTTTGGAAGTTCTTTGTTTTTTTTTTTTTATTCTATCACTTTGGTGTCGCTCAGAAACATGCAAAAATCATACAAGAAAAACTTTTTGAATTCTGTATTCAAGATGGAACTAAGAATAAACAATATTTACATAAACTCACACATAAAACAAACTCAAAACTAGGAAATGAAATGTTTATCCATAAATGTTAATGGTCTAAATAATAGTAATAAAAGGAGAAGCCTATTCAAGTACATAAACTTACATAAACCACAAATAGTCTTTTTACAAGAGACACACTTATTAGATAAAGATATAAACAACTTAAATATTAATAATTACACAGTACTAATAAACTCTCAATACAAAACAAAAAAAGAGGAGTATGTATACTACTTCACAACTCAACTATAACACCTAAAATAATCACTACTCATCAAGATGCATCAGGTATGTTTTGTCTAATTTCAATAGAGTTAAATAAGAGAATCTATACGTTAGTAAATCTATATTGGATCCCAGGACTAGGATTAAAAACAGTTAAACAGCATTTTGAAGAGATAATTCATTTAACTAAGGGTAGCCTGATATTGGCAGGAGACTTCAACTGTATAATGAATGAAAAAGATACAGATTCTAAATCCAAAAGAAGAAAACAACCTATCTCTAAAGCACTATCAAAATTTATAGATACATTGTATTTAAAGGATATAAATGAATTTGCAGAACCAGACTCACTAATCTTCATATTTTATTCTCATAGATATAAAACTAACTCTAGAATTGATAGAATATATGTTGCCAATGACCTAATAACAAAAATCGACAAAGTCAAAATCATAAATTGTCCCTTATCTGATCATAATGCCATAGTCTTTGAGATAGAGCTTACACCATTTTATTCAAATCCCATTACTAGTATACCTTCCTATATCACAAAATTGACAGATTTCAAATAATTTTATGAAGAAACAATCAAAAACTTTCTAGAAATAAATTACACAGAAGATTTTTCAGAAATATATATCTGGGATTCATTAAAAGCAGTTACATATGGGAAGATATTATCCTGGTACATAAATAAAAGGAAGTTATGGAATAAAGATATGCTAGACTTACAAAACAAAGCAGATAAATTGAAACTGGAAATACAAAAGGGTAATGCTACTCAAGTTCAAGAACTTACACAAATCAATAAGAAGTATACAGAATTGCTACATCATAAGATTATGATTAACTTAGAAAAGATAAAAATAAACTCATACTCTACTAATTCAGCACACCTGAGATACTTAACTAATAGAACAAAAAAAAATTAAATCTAAGCAAATAAAAGAAATATTTATTCCTAATACTAACAAAAGAGTTACGGAACTAAATTATATTTTAGAAGCATTCAGACTCCAATTTAACATTGATAATTCCATAAATACTCAAGATACACCTACTAAGGATATAAAAAATACTTAGAAAACAATATTCATATTAAATTAACACAAGAACAAATAGACATTATAAACAAACCAATCAATATGACAGAATTAAAATCACAAATTAAAAAGCTCAAGACAAATAAAGCACCTGGCCAAGACAATATGCTACCAGAAATGTATAAATTAATACCCAATCAAGCCATATCTTTATTATTAAATGTATATGATATAGCCAATAAAGATTTCAATATACCACCCTCTTGGAAATATTCATTGATATCCCCAATTATCAAACCAGATAAAGATGAGAAGCAGTGTTCTTCATATAGGCCAATATCATTACTCAATATAGACTATAAGATGTTTATGGCTATATACGCAGATAGGATCAAACACTTTCTTCCTTTCTTAATTCACAAAGATCAAACAGGTTTTATTAAAGGAAGAAATACTTCAGATAATATTAAAAGAATACTAACATTAATAGATTATAGCAAACATAAAGTCCTAGATTTAAATGTAATCTCATTAGATATTAATAAAGCTTTTGATTCGGTTAACTGGAACTTTCTTTCACTAGTTTTAAAAGAATATAACTTTCCTTCTAATTTTAATAATCTTATCCAAATACTATATGAAAAATCTACTGTATATGTTAAACTGGGATCATATAGATCAGGCCCTATAACAATCAAAAAGGGAACTAAACAAGGTTGTCCTTTATCACCATTGTTATTTGCATTACTCATAGAACCCTTTGCAAATCAAATCAGATCAAACAATAACATAAAGGGCATTTGTATTAATAAAATGTTAAACCTTAAAATCCAACTCTTTGCTGATGACATACTATTAACTCTCTCAGATGCAAATGAGTCTTTGAATGCTCTATTTAACTCCATGAATAAATTTCAAAATATTTCAGGCTTAAAATTTAATGAAAACAAAACTAAAATTATGCCCTGTAATTGTAAAAAAAAATAATAATATAAACAAAAGATTTTCCAAATATATAGTAACAGAAAGTAAATTATTATATTTGGGAATAAATCTACTCAATGAATTAACAGATTATCTAATATTTAACTATAATAAAATACTAGACAAAATAGAACAAACAATTGGTTACTGGAATAAATATATCTTTTCAACAACAGACAGATTATATCTTATTAAAATAATCATATTTCCCAAAATATTATACTTAATACAAAATTTTTCATTGCCACCTCCCAAATATATTATTCAAAGATACAATAAACTAATTTTAAATGTTCTATGGTTTCCAAATAAACCCCGTATAGCCTTAAATAAACATTTGCCAAATTGGGAAGATGGTGGAATTAATTTACCGGATATTGATTTATATATTACCTCATCTGTTATTAAAAACATAACACTATGGTTAAATAATTCATACACACCTATATGGAAACAAGCCCATGAGCAGATTTACATAGAAATCAATTATAATCACATACAAGACAACTTAACAGTAATACCATCACCCCTTATATGGATGTTAAAAGATTATTTTTAGGGAAAAGGAATAATATTAAAAATTGCCATCAAACTATGTAAGCTCTACACTTTCAGTGTTCAAAACATATATAAACAAAATACCAAATATTAATTCTTGGATTTTTCTTATTTTTCCTATAGCTTTTACACCAGATATTCTAGATACATTCCAAATATCTAAAATAAATATACTTAAAGAAGAAACATTACTCTTTTGGCATCAACTTATAGAGAGACAACATTCTAACAAAGGAACAGATAATTTATAATTATAATATAAATAAAGACAATTGGCTATTTTTACAAAATCTAAGGCATTTTCTTATAAATAAAATAGAACAAATGCAACCTTCAGTTAGACATGAAGCTCCAAAACTCATTGAATACCTTATTCTTATCACAAAACAGCCTTATCAGGGTACAGGTTATTTGTCTAATATCTATAAAATTGTTAAAAAAATAAAAAACTATCATGAAAAATCATACTGGGATTATTATACTTTAATAAACAACCATCCTCCAGTTGAAGAAGAAAAAGTAATATTCTAAAATCTTCCAAATTTTCTACATTATCAAAATACTGGCAATTATTCACTTGGAGATATCTACACAGAAGTTTCTATACACCACATAGGTTAGCCAAAATGTATTCTATTGAAGATCAATGTTGGAGATGCCATACCAAGATAAAAGCAGATTGGCAGCATGTTTTTTATGAATGTATATGTCTCAATATGTACTGGAAATCCATTAACTATTTTTTTCAGACTGTTTATAATGATAATTTTCAATTAACAAAGTCTTTAATTTTATTCAACTCTCCTATTCCAAACTGTGTACCAAAAAGACACTAAAATCCTATGGTCACTATTGGCAATTTCACGTAAAATCATAACTATACACTGGAAAAATGAGGCTTCGCCTACGTTCAAGGAATTTGAGACTTTAACAACAACAGTTGCTCACATGGAAATATTAACAGTGAAGAACAGAACTAAAAGATCTACTTCTTACTATTACTCTTGGATGAAAGTACTGGAAATACTCGAAAAGATCGAAGAAGATATATCATCTTATGTTTCTAACTATATAATATAGAATTTCAATGTTATTTGCATAGACACCAATGTAAATAGTTATATAATGGTTTGAAGTTAGTAATGTTTTAGAATTGTAAATATGTTATTTATCTTTATTTCATGTAATGTTTAACACATCTTATTTGAAATAATAAAAAAAAAATATTTAGTGAAAAAAAAAAAGAGGGTCACATCCAAACATGAGCTGGAAATAGCAGCAGAAACCTTGAATGATTGCAATGTTTTCTTCAACTGTGTCAGGAAACTGAGAAACAGCTCCAAATGATGTTCTGAAAGAAGTCCCATCAATAATACTTACTCTACAAAGAATATCATAAACATACATGTAGATTAGATTGGTGCTAATTTCACACCAGCTACAGTCATGGAAATTCCAAGTATATCCTGTAAGAATTACTATTTATCAAGTTATAAGTATCCTCTCTAATCCAAAAATATCACATGCATGGTCTTTGGTAATATTCACGGATGCCTAATCACTAGTGTCAAATATATCTTATGAAGCCTCTCCTAAAACTTTTCAATTTAAGCTTCTCAAACAAAAAAAAACAAAATTGAAGAAAGAAACACTCCAAGCCACAACGTATGAGTTAGCACTTTTGTTTACTAAAATAAGCAAACTTCTTCAGACAATTACACAAATACAAATGAATACTTAAATGCCACATGTCAAATGACATCATCATACCAAAAACCAGACCCTGCCTACATTTAAAACGACAACAAAAATAGCTACCTTACACTTATTTATCCCATTTAACCTACATATTACCAGTCTATGTATACATATACTGGTATAAAAGGTTTTTTAAATATACATGCCATAATCAACTATTTTAAACACTTTAATCACAAATACTTATTTAAAAGTAGTATGCAATTATTTACCTATCCAGATAGACATTTTACATGGGCAAGTAACCAACCCAAACCAAGAAAGAGAAACAAAGCACTAATACCCTGCCAAAAATATTAAAAATTTTAAACATATCCGTAATATTATTAATGAAAAGGAGAAAAAAAGGACCTACCTAGCAAGGGATTTTAACTTGAGGATGCACTTGATAGACAAGCTATCATTAAGTCCTGGGGGAGTATGCACATTAAGCCTCAACTGCCATGCTAATTCCTTTTCATCCAGTTTCAAAGATGATGGACCCCCACCCGTCATTACCCACAATTTTATCAATGACAAGAAATAAAAAGTTGTGGGAGGGATTAACCTTCACATCCCTAGCCAGATTTTTGTTTTTTAGTGGAGTTTATTTGGTTCAATTTTTCAGTGTCATAAGCTTCTCAAACAGACATCTTCCTGAAGTGAAGAAATGTCCACATTAATTGTTTTACATAAATGTGGTCCTACCACTCACAACAGTAACTACAGACCCATTAGCGTAACTAGTACAATCTGCAAAGCCTTGGAACACATCATATCAGACTTTATAAACTTAGATATTAAAAACTTTATTTTTCATTGCCCTCATCTATTCAAATTCATCAAAGGGAGACCATGTCTGCTCAACCCAATAAACTTATGCAAAAGGGTCACAAAAGCTGTGAATAATAGCCATTGAGTTCACACAGTACACGTCAGTCTGGCTAAAGGCTTTGATGTGATCCCCATACTGGCATATCCAACTAATTTTAAGACCTACACATAAAACTGTACATTGTAAGGTTGACAACTAACTTGTTATTTGGTAGAGCACCCATAGTTAAAGTACCTGGAGGCACCTCAGAAAATAAAAAAATGGCCACCAGAATCCCTCTGGATTCTTTGCTAGGATCCCTCCTATTCACTATCTATTTTTCCAACCTTCAAACCAGTAAACCAGTAAATCATTCCTGTTGTTAACTAAACTTGTTAATGATTGTGGATTTTTTTTTTCGTTTGCTCAGCTTCCATTGCCACTTACAAATAACTGGTACAATGAAAAAAAATGCTTATGCTAAATGCTAAAATAGGCAGTATTGTTATACATGGAAAAAAGCTATTCCATAACATTAGCAAAGGTAGCACTACTCTCCAAACTGATTCATTCATCAAAGATCTTATTAACTTTACTGAGAATTTCTTATCCTTTGTTTGACCCATTGCACCACTAATTAGAAAATCGTTCCATCTAATTAGCCATGGTGGAGTACTACATGCTTACTTTAAAGACTGTTCTCTAAAGGCATCTTATCTATATCCAAAGAAGTTATCATCATCTGGGTCTAATTAACTTTTATCATGCCAATAAATTAGTACAAAGCTCCTTTTGGCATGTGTTTGTCTAAACATGTCACACAAATCAAAATATCCCTTTTGTTCTAAACTAAAAAGATCACATACCCAAATATCTTTGGGTACCAAAACAGACTTTCCTTTGCCTAATTCATGTGACTTGCAGATTCACTCATGGTGAATTATGTTTTGCTGTTTGGGACGCCAAGGCCCCAGCCCTCCTTGTTCTACTTCACCTTTCCAAAATAAAAAATAACCACAAACACCCATGACAAGTGTTTAAGTATTTACCAACAACTAAACAAGACATGCTGCCATGACAGCTTTATCACACAGTTCAAATCCTGTCTCTTGATTAAACTACCTTTTCATATTAAACAGACTAAAGCCTTTTCAAATTTAAGGTGAAACTTGATGACTGAATGGGTAGGTCCAATCTCTCATTATCTTGGAGGCAGGAATTGCTGTATGGCGGTTGGTCATAGCAAAACTTTAATGGACCTTGGGCTGATCTGCTTATCTGCTGTGATTCTATGAACATGTGTCAAACAGTGAGTTTCTTTAAACTGGCATACATCTTTCCAGCCTTATTCCATATAAATTATACTGTATGGTATTTAATTCTCAGATGTACAGGCAGATTTGGATGGTCTGTGGCTGACCAAGTTCACTGATGTTTGCAAACTGGGAGTGATCACTGAGTCCCCCAATGATGTTAATATACTGCAGACAGGATTAACACAGACAAATTATAGATGCTAAAGCCACAGAATAAAGCTAGATGCATAAAATGCATTATTGTTCCCTTTTGGAATGTTGAAAACCCTGCTAAATACATTATAGTGGTATGTGACCATGATGTATCCACAATGGCAAGGAAATCCTTCTAAGTGGCACCTTTTATAAGTAAAGGCATTGCAACTAGATCTAAGGATGTTACAATTTCATTATAATCGGTCCTCATCAGACTAATAATTCAGTACAATACTCCCTTTTGCATGTATCTCACCAGACACCTGCAACAACTGGAGAGCTCACAGAGGTTTTTCACCAAGAAATTACAGGATACACAAAACAAGTATTTCACGGAAAGACTGAAAGTCCTAACATTCTATTCTATCTCCTACATGTTGCCAAGGGGTGACCTGTGCTTGGCTTACAGGGCAGTCTCTGACCTAACCCTGATGGAAATGCTGCACATTCATAAGTCAGACTGGAGGAGGGTTACTCATTCCAGGGATCTTAAACTAGCCTCTCACATAACCAGGTCATGCTGGAGACATGTATGCATCTCACAGAGAATGCCAATTCTCTGGAACAAGCTTCCAATTCATGTGAAGCAGAGCCCTTCCCTGATCCTTTTAAAAAGCAACTTTGATCAATAAATGGGTGACTTCAAACTCACTCCTGGGGTCATGCCTATGTCCCTCCTGGACAGAAGAAGTCAGTATTAACTACCATAGACCCTTACCTTTGTGAACTTCAGTCAACTAATCATTGACAATTGGGGAAACTCTGGATTAATATTGCTAGTCCTGTAAGGGTAGTAGGGTTGTTAGCTTAATAACCTCCTATGAACCTATAAACATTTTATTAAAGGTAATGTTAAATGACATTCTATGCAATACAATTCAAACAAACCTTTTATGCTGTAAGTAAGTATTTATGATCTTAAAAGTGGTTAAATTAAAAAAAAAGCTTACAATGTTAAGATTTTGGGAATCCCACAAGAACATTGAGAGTCTACCCTTTAGATCTCTTGTTGCAGTTGATGGATTTAAAACTCACCCCATGGCTAAGTTTATTAATAGATCTTTAAAGTTTATAACATGATTAAAAAACATATGGTAATGGACTCTGGGGACTTCCTTGGCAGACTAACCATAGATTCTGTTATAACATGACTAAAAAACATATGGTAATGGACTCTGCGGACTTCCTTGGCAGACTAACCCCAGATTCTGCAAAGACTTCTGAAGGCTTCCTAACTATTGATGTAGATGACTATTCTCCTCCATCCCCTTAGAAGATAGTTTAGCCTTTTTTCACAATGGCCTCTTAACTTTTAAAGTCTTAAACAAGAAGTGAATCCATTTATGGAAATAGTCTTGGTGGTCTTACAAAATAATTATTTTATTCTTTGAAGGGGTAATATTCTCTCAGATTAGAGGTGGTGCAACGAGCATAGCTTACACCCTTCTTTATGCCAACTTAGTATTGTTAGCGTGGAAGAATTTGTTTGTTTTTAATTTAGAATTTTCACAAAATATGAAGTTGTATTTGAGATTTCTAAATGATATATTCATTTTATGCAATGGCTCAGAGGGTCACATTTTTTAATTTTAACGAATATTTGAATAGCTTCACCTATTTTTAGAAATGTACCCATCACTATAATAAAGAGAAAAAAATGCCACTCAGGAATCACAAACCAGAATTTATTACATCCAAAAACACATCAGTTTAAGCGCTTTCATTCACTTTGGTTAAGGAACTTCTTCAAAAAAATTACCAAAGTGAATGAAAGCAGTTAAACTGATGTGTTTTTGTATGTAATAAATTCTGGTTCATGATTCCTGAGTGGCTTTTTTTCTCTTTATTTGTTTTATAGTACGCTGCTAGTCCTGGTTTTGTCTATCACTATAATAAGAATACTACTGACTACTTAGACACTACTGTAGAGCTAAATGAAGGTGGTTTCTAGTTTAAAATCTACAGGAAACCTACATTTAGCAATTCTTGCATATCATTCGCCAGTGTACACTACTTTTCACAGAAAAGGAGTTTGGTTAAAGACCAATGTATATGAATGGTAATGATGACATCACAAAAAAAAAAGATTTAGTACAGGAGCTTGAGAATACACCCCAGATGTTTATCAATAGAGGGTACAAAGAAAATTTGGTTTGGGAAATTAGGAGTGAAGTCTTTGATTAATGGGGTAGAAAATAAAAAACATTGCTTGGCACTGGTTTTGAGGATGGAAGTTCTTTTTACAATGAGAATGTTATTAGGTATGATAGAACAATTTCAGTGGAGTTCAATTATGCTACATTGAGAATTAAAGAAATAATTTCTAGGAAATGCAATATGTTGAGGTTTAACCATGAAATTATAGGAATAGTAGGCTTTGACCCCAAGTTTAGTTTCCAAAACTGGTTGTAACCTAAAGAGGTTGTATGAACAGAATATACATCAAAGGATAAACAAAAGGCAAGAAATTAAAAAAAAAATGTGTAGGTGGGGTATAGTCAATGTCTATATATTAATGATGAAGATAACATTGTACTTGGTAACACCTTTAAAACAAGGGTGTTTTTAAAAAGGGGGTAATTGTGGAAGCAATTATATTATATACCTAGCAGTTTGTAAAAAATATGATAGTTTCTATGTGGGAAAAAATGAGACATAGTTGAAGAAGCATATATGTCAAAATATATACAGTATTAAAAACAAAAATGCTAACAATGCCCTCTATTAACACACCATACTTGATGCTTCAGACAATAATTTTAAATTTGTCATCTTGGAACAGATAGATTTTAATCCTAGGGGTCTGGATTGAGAGAACAGTTTGGAATACAAAGAGTTATTATGGCAATTTAAACTGACTGACATTACCACCCTTGGTTAAAATGATTATATTTCAATATAACCTGTCCTAGAACTTTGTGCAGCTAAACTATAATGTTCCACAATATACACGATAACAAGCTTTGTAACATCTGAAGCTTTCTGGAATTTAACCACTTTTAAGATTGCAAATACTTAATTTTTAAATATAAATTTAGTTTTTTTTTAAAGTAATAGAGCATAAAAGGTTTATTTGAATTGTATTGTATAGAATATTATTTAAATCTGTCCCTGTACCTTTAAGAAAATGGTTAGCACATTAATTGGTGGTTTAACTGATTTTAGTAATTTAGTAATTTAATGGACATTATAAAAGGATGATTGATCTGATTGATTTATTCTAATGAAGTCTTAGTTGTACTGTATAAAAGATTGTAATTTTAATATATTAAAAGTATTTTTGAAGTTTCAGTTTGGTCTCCTTTAAGATTTAAAGCATTTCCTCATACTACACAGTCACCTTTTTGTATTTATTTATTTATTTATGGACAATGCATCAGATCACATGTTCTCTCTTCATACTTTCCTATCACTACCTGACACTTGTGTATTTTTTGTAGAATGTAACTCTCCAAGATGATTCAATACTAAGATTTGACCTTATTTTAACATTATTCCCAGTATATATCTGATTTAATTCCTATATGAGAAACATATTTTAATGATTTTATGCATTGCATAATAGCTGATACGGCTATACTCATGATATTTTCTCTAAACAATTGCATTTTTCTGTCTTATTTCATGCACTGCTGAAATGCTTCTCTTGTCCATAACTGCAATGTAACCTACAGCATTTCTAAATGTTCATTTAACATGCTTTCAGTTATTTATTTTAGATAAGCTTATGCAGCCTTCCTGCTACATGAACCTACTTAGCCAGATTTTATTATAATGATGCATTTTTATGGAGTCTAAGTAGTGTTTTTTGCAATCTTGCTGATGCTTTGTATAAGGACTTTTGGACAATGCTATAATCACATTATACTAAAACACATCTTTAATATTTGTACTTTTAAGTTTTGTTACATCTAAGCACAATAGTATTCTTCCTCACTATGAATATACCTAGTCAGTGTATAAGTAAATACTATTGATCTTAATGCTATAGGTTTATTCTCTTACATATGTACTACTTTAATTTTAAATAGGCCTCTTTCAGGCAATTACTTACAACAAAACTGGTTCAGTAATGCTATTATATCTCAAAATTGCCACCTCAGCTATTAGCCTCTTTAATATCTCAAAACATAGATTGATCAAGAGATATTTTTTACACTGTAACATACTGTAAAAATTTTCTCAAAGTCATTGTGATGCATTACTAGCTTTCCTACATTCTGATTAGGCACTCCCTGCCAAGTAGCTTTTCATTGACATTGTTTTGTCATCATTGTCAAAACTGCTCTGTCATGTATGAATCAAGCCTGCAGTGCACTGCAGTGGCTTTTTTTATTCATTCTACTGTAGTGCATTTATGGTGTTAATATATATAAGTTTAGGAATACAAGCAGTGTAGTCCACCATATGGGTTGGGGTGTAAGGAGCTTTGCCTCTGAAAAAAAAAATTCTGTTTTCATGTTTTTTCACATTATGCTACTTAATATACAAAATTTGAAAAAAATATGGCTAACTGTAAGATGAGTCAGCTGAAAATGGGAAACAGTAGGTTCACAGGTTCATAGGTGTTATTAAGCTTAAAGCCAAAGGAGACCATCAAGATGCTCAGCTATCTATCTCAGTTCTGATGGGTGTCTAACAATGTCTCCTCACTAAGTAGACTTTCTCAACATATCCCCAGTGAAAATGTGTGATTGCCCGTTATTTCATATAGACTAGTTTTAATTGCTAAGGGAAGCACTTTGCTGGGCTGAGTATTATTGCTACTGACATATCCGACAAGAACATTATGTTCTGTTCTCAGAAATGTCACCATTGTTGGCTTCCCCATTAGATTAGACATATCTAATTTGGATATCATGTTTTCATTATCTGGCTCTAGATCATCTGAGGTTAACAGATGGCCCATATAGTTCAGTCTGTATATATAAGTCTTGACACTTGCTGTTCAACTTCTTATTATAGTGTTTTAATATAACAACTCTTGTTCCTGCTGACTTTCAACCACAGACTAGCAAATCATTAACAGTGTACACCACATCTACTATTCCTTTGACATTCTATGAAGTGGCTCTTTGGAACAACTCTGGCACTAATAAAATACTAAGCAGTAGCCCTAAAAATGTATATATTCCAAATTAAGTTTTACATGTACAAGCTGTGAGCATTCTTATCCAGCTTGATCTATAATAAAGTTTTGTTACCATGAAATACAGAAAAAATTAAATTATGTATAATGTATAGGATTTCCTCAGTTGATAATAATGGGTTATAGCCTCTTTCATCACTTCATTCATGCATAATTGGTTTATAAGAAGACTGTGCTTTTCCTCATTGAGTACAGTACCCATATGGTTTACCCAGTGTGTTGGTTCTGATTTATTTATAATCACACTCACACCAAAGTATTAAATTTTTTAGAGCTTCAGCACTCTTTTCCTTTAAATATGTTCCTACACTTATGAGATAATGGACTATTGTTACTTGAGGGGACATAGTTTAATATGGTACTGTCTTGGCCTAGCAAGCAACCAAGACCAGTTAACAAGTCTACATTTTCTGTAAAATTATATTTCTTAGTCTGTCACTATATTTTCTTTGACTGATGGTTTAATTTTTCTACACTTGTTCCTGATTTATACTGGTAGAGGGATTTGGTATTTGCCATTTTTAGCCACTGGAACACATGGGCTCTTACAGAAACCTGGTTTAAGTGCCGGGGGGGCACTCCTTCAATACTTAGATTTTGTGCTTAAAACTCATTTAGATCTGATAGAAACAGTGGTGATGTATCCATATTTGTTAGATACCACATTATTTTGAGACAGATACCTAGAGATCTAAAAGCGGAGCTTACTGAGATTCAAATCATCAGATGATGTATGTTTGGTTTTAAGACTAAAGCTCTTAACATAGTGTGTTTTGTTTTGTTTTTAATGGCTGTTTTATTAAAAGTCTCTACTGGATCTTGAGCTGATGCTGATTTTTTCTTTTTACCAGAAGCATTAAAAATTCTTAAGTAAACTCACCCACCTTATCCTTCAACTTACCAAACAACTATATCTCTCTGTGGGCATTCACCCAAATCCAGGTGCAATTCCCCCACAAAGTGTCTGCATGAACTTTATCATCACCTCATACAACTCTACTAAACCACAAAAACAATTCCAACCTACCCAATCTCAATATGGATGTTAGAAGTATTCATAAAAAAGTACATGGCCCCATGCCATTCTATCTCATTACTGCCCTGACATTGTAATTTTAGCTGAGACCTGGCTGAAACCTAATAACAATGACAATGAGCTCCTAGCCCCTGGATACAATATATAAAGATAGAGCTAACAAAAAGGGTGGAAGGGTAGCTGTTCTATTTAAAAACCATATAACAGTAGAAATCTTAAAACTAAATGTCCCCAACTTTGACAATACAGAGCTACTCTTCACTAAGTTATAAATTAACCCCAAGAAGTACACAAACATTATTGGAGGTTATATCCCACCTGGCAATAACATTCCCACATTAGAAAATATACTTTACTGGCTCTCAAATGCCCTTCCTCAGGAAAGAATTCTACTGGGGGACTTTAATATTGATTGGCTCACCTGCTCCTTTCAAATTCCAACAAACCATATTAACCTTCATGGGTTCACCCAACCAAAATTCTTAAGTAAACTCACCCACCTTATCCTTCAACTTACCAAACAACTATGTCTCTCTGTGGGCATTCGCCCAAATCCAGGTGCAATTGCCCCACAAAGTGTCTCCATGAACTTTACCATCACCTCATACAACTCTACTAAACCACAAAAACAATTCCAACCTACTCAATCTCAATATCTTCTGAACATAAGTCCACCTTTGACTGGATTTTGACCAATACCCCCACTCTATGTTCTCAGTTTGGTAGCCTACTTGATGGTCTTAGTAACCATCTACCAACCTGTCTTCTAAGGAATAATACCTATCAAATTAAACCAACCACCCATCGCAAGGTCTGAAACAAAACAAATTTCAATCCCAACAACTTTATCTCATCACTAAAGACCTGCAACTGGGAAGCTCTCAAATATCTACCCCTGTAAGAGACTGTTAAGTCTTTTAACACCACATTTCTAGACACACTGAAAACCCATGCACACCCAAGAACTATTAGAATCAAAGCCAATTATGCACCTTGGCTAACCAAGGAATACAAATACCGGCTAACAGATAGAAACAAAGCCTGGGAACAATATTGTAAAGATAAAACATAAGAATACTTTCATTTCTACAAAAAATAGTTAAACTCAGCAAAATAAACTATGACCATACAATTTAAAAGAAACATAATAATCCCCAATAGTTCTGGGCTACCATAAATAATATTTTTCTCCCAGGTAAATCCACTACAAACCCCAACAACAGCCAGCAACTCTGAAAACATTGCAACTCAATTCAACAAATATTTCACAGAAACTATCCTAACCCTGAGAAATTTTTAAAGCTCCCCTACCACCACTGAACCACTCATATCACAAAACAGTATTGACTCTTTTACACTAAAACCAGTCTCTGTCAACACCATATATAAACTTCTAAAAAAAATTAAGCCAACTACATTAGCAGCAGGCACATTCCCTGCCAACTTTTTGCAAATTACTGCAGAAGCAATTGCATACCCAGTAGCCATACTAATCAAAAGATCTATCTCAGAAAACCTAGTAACTATCATCCAGAAAATCTCTCATATTATACCCTTATACAAGGAGGGGAATTCCACTGAACTTACTAATTATCACCCGATAGCCATTTTATCACCCCTATCTAAAATCCTAGGGAGAGTAGTTCACACGCAATAGCTGTAGTACCTACGAACACACAAATTACTGTCAGATACTCAACATGACTTTTGCCCCATCATAGTACTATCACAGCCCTAATGTCATTCACCAACACAGTGAATTACTATAGAAATAGCAGAAAATTTGTGTCTGACATCTTTTTGGACCATTCTACAGCATTTCACATGGTTAACCATAACAAACTTATTAACATTCTTGCCACCCAAAACTTCAGACCTTCATTAGTTGCATGGTTTAAAAGCTACCTATCAAGACACCATCAAGCTGTTCATTGGCCAAATGGACTCTCCACTCTTCTGACAGTAACACTAGGAGTTCCCCAAGGCTCCATTCTTGGACCTCTATTTTTCTCACTATTCACAAACAGAAACCACACCTCTACCACTACAGTTATACAATACGAGATAACTCCACACCTATATGTGCAGCCTTCTCCCTACAAGAGCTTCTGGTCATCACCCGAGATTCTTTTCTAGCTGCTGAATCATGGCTCACTAACACCCAGCTAATTCTAAATCCCAACAAAACAAAGCTCCTACTTTTTCACCCTACAAGAACTCCCTCATCACTCCAGTCATTTAATATCACATCCAAAAACAAAACCACCATCACACCAGTTCCGCACACAAAACTTCTAGGCGATTAAATTGACAACAACTAAAAGTTTGATATTCATATCACCCAAACCATTAAGAAAGTGCACAAAAAACTAGGTACCCTCTACTGAAACAAACAATTCCTGACCATGCACCCAAAGGCTACAATTGTTCATACACATCTCTTGCCTAAGCTCCTTTACACCTCTCCAGTTCTAACTAACCTGAGAAAAAGCAACCTAGCTAAGCTAGAATCCTGTTATAATAAAATTGCTAGGTTTGCTACTGACTCCCCTTACAGAACACATTATTGTACCTCTCTTATATTGCTAAACTGGTTAGAACACCAAAAACTACTGCTCTTTAATTAATTAACCTTAGCTCATAAAATACTGCATCAACCAGAAAATATCCTTCCACTCCAGAACCTTTTAGAGCCATACACTAACAACCATTCCCTTTGCTCTAGCAACAAATGTCTTCTAGAGATCTCCAAAGCAAATAACTCAGCTGGTGTCTCACTCTTCTTAAATTTCATACCCAAAATTTGGAATAAACTACCATCCTCAATAATATCCATCTGCTCTACAGCACTATTCAAAAAACTTTTGAAATCACATTTAACTGATACTTGGCTATGCTCCTGTACCTCTCCTGGCTAGTTTCTAACATTTCCACTGTCTTAGGAGCATAAACCTATTCATGTCCTATTTCTTTCCTTGAAAATACTTTCTAGGGTCCATGCACTTATCAATACAACATATAGCTGTATAACTGCAATTGTATTCTCTCAAAAAAAATCTAACATGATCTATTATGAATTACAAACTATGACTGTATTTTTTTGCATACATTTAAGAATGTCAGTCTGGTTATTTGTCAAACATGTGTGCTGTCTTAAAGTATTTTTGTATTTTGTATTTTGCTTACTTTTATATTAATCATTGTATTTTGCCTACTTTTATATTAATTGTATTTTGCCAACTTTTATAATCGTGTTTTTCTGTCTGCTGTATTTACTGAAACTGGAGCTTTTCTGTCTGGGCTTCCACTGCAAAAGGACCTGTGTCCAGTCAGACTTTCCCATTAAGCAAATGCAAAATAAATAAAATGCTTTATTTTCCTTTCTATAGTGAAGCTATTTATTTTCCAGAGTGAAATCTTCTATAGAAATGGATTAATTAATTTAGGTGCATGTTGTGTCCACTCATTTTAAAAGATCATCAGTTGTTTTTTCTTTTATTTCTTGATAATTTTCGATATTTGAGTTCAGGAATATGTCTCCTTTCCTGACAAATTGCTGGGCAGTATCTCTACCCCATGATCATTGGATGAAGTAGTAGATCCTCTTGGAGGCCATCAGAATGTTATTCCTTATATACCTAAAAAACAAGTACCAGAGGAAATCAGTGGTAGTAATTAATTCTAGAACCTGGTGCAATTGAAATCTGTATTCCAGATATTCCATATTGCAAGGAGGATACATTCTGGAGGTGGGATCTGAGTCTGTCCTACATTAAACATCTGCCAGCCATTCATCCTACCATATATTATACACAACCATACTACATGTTATGCAGTTATGTGTGTGTGTATATGAATGTATTCTTGTATTATTTATTTATTTATTATTTTTTATGTTACTGAGTAAGGAACTGGTACTGAGAAATTTTCCAGCCATGAACCAAATCAGGAGAAAGACTCTGATGGACACATGAGTGTCAAAGCAATCCACATTTAATACAAACAGTAACAGAACAAACAGTACATAATGCAGACAATATAAATATAAATACTTTTAACATGTGTCTGTAACACAGACTTTACCAAAATAAGTAGAAAGGAACCTAACCTTTCATAAACACATTGAGTCCCAAATACAAAAAGTACTCACTCAGTTAAGAATATCTTATGAGATCTCCAGTCTACTCGCTATTGAAGCAAGATGTTCCATTGCCAGACATTCCATTACCACCAATTTGATACTTTCCAGAGTAGATTATGGACTTCAATTATAACCTGTTGTTCTTTGCAAAACACTATTCTCCATTCAGTAGAAAATCAAATATTTTAATTTATCCTGCTTTCATGATACAATGAACACCAAAGTGCCACAGTCTGAGCAAAGGTAACTGGTTACCTTTTGGGTCCAGTGCTATTGTCCTCTTCAGAACATTTACTTTCAGACTCCTTCATGAAGTGTTACACTGTCTACTTCTCCTTAATAAACTGACCAACAAATGCTCCATCTGCTCCCTCCATAACTCTGTCATTATTCAGTTACAAAGGTTTGCCTTCATTCTTGCCACCTGTGAAAAATCCTTCACCAAAATTGCCCCTGTTTGTTTGACATCACTAATTGGTACTATCTGACAAATAGATAATCTCAAAAAAATTAAAGAATCTTTCCAGGGTCATCTCACTAAAGAAAACAAACAAAACTGCTTCAGAGGCACAGATTAACTTGTACTTCCCTCTCTTTTGTAATCTTTATTGCCTACTGCTGTCAGTAAATCCTCCTTGTAGCACAAAAAGGTAAAACAAAACTGTATATTTTTCTTTTATCCAGTTTGTTCTGCTGTAAGTATACTGCATCACATTTGCAAATCACACTTTCTCACTTATATAATTATTATATGTGTACTGTTTATTACTTGTATATTTAGTACATTTATATTGTAAGACAAGTGCAGTTATTCTATGTATACTGTTTATTATTTGTATATTTAATACAGTTATATTGTAAGATGTGTAATTATTGCATGGTACTGTTTATTCTTTGTATGTTTAATACATTTATATTGTAAGACATTTGTAACTATTGTATGATACTGTTTCTTCTTTGTATATTTTACACATTTATATTGTAAGACATTTGTAATATATTGTAAGACATTTGTAACAATTGTATAATACTGTTTCTCCTTTGTATATATTTAATACATTTATATTGTAAGATGTGTAACTATTGTATGACACTTGTTTCTCCTTTGTATATTTAATACATTTATATTTTAAGATGTAAATTTTGTATGATACTGTTTCTTTTTTGTATACTTAATATATCTATATTGTAAGACATCTACAACTATTGTATGATACAGTTTCTTCTTTGTATATTTAATACATTTATATTGTAAGCCATCTGTAACTATTGTATGCAACTTTTCCATCAGTATGTACTTGTTTTAAGGTTTCTGTACCTTGCACTTGCCTTCTTGACCCCAACATTAGATAAAGTAGGTTGTATTTCATTAGTCTGTGTTTCATCGTGTTTTTGGATATAAAAATGGTCATTGGACCAAATCACTTACCCAGTTAACAAATGTAAAATAAATAAAATAAGTGCAGAAACATTATCATAGGAAACATTAAACATATTGGTTAATAAACTGAGTGTTTCAGAATAGCTGAAATTAGTCATTATCTATGTAATGCTGACACTACAAGAAATCCTTTTAATTTGTCTTCTCTCCAGAGGCTGTTCAGCCCAACTTGACCAAATGACAGAATTCATCATTTGACAGCTCACCCCCTCAGCACTTCTCCTGATGCAAGGGTCCACAAGAAAACCATATATACTTAGTCTTTAACCTGTGGTCCAAGGCAGGCTGGTATCAAATACGCCTATGAATTGCACTGTTTAGAGACACTGTTTTCCAGTGTACAGTGCATGATTACCTCAGAACAGCAGTAACAGTTCACCAATCCATTGTAGATAAGAACCAATCCATTGTAGATAAGAACAGTCTCTCCTTCCCACCATGCCCATGTAGGTGTATCTATCATTCCCTTCTTGAATGCTTAGTCATCTGTCAAACTGCAGAACCAGTTGGTGGGTTGCTGTCAAACACCACAACAAAATTATACAAAAAGTCCAAAGACTGAAAAGAGTTTTTATCACATATACACAATAAACAGACATGGATTTCCTTTCTACAACTAACATTCAAATTGCATTGGCTATATAGTCTATTGGCACATTGTCCAGTTGTACGGCACACAGCTGGGCACATGACTGTGTCCTCATTCTCACTTGGGACATCTTCCAAAGGCCCACTCCACCACTGACTGACAGATTTAGTTCCAGATCCAGCACAGTGTGTAGAAGTTAGACCATTTCAAACTGGCACTTTTCAACTTCCTGTTCAAGTTCTGACTCCTTAAGAGCAATCAGTTTCTACTAAAAGGGTCTAGTCTGTCCTAATCAGTTATACTCCTTCCTTGATTGGTAATACAATTATTCCCTCACCCTTTTCCACTTAGGTGGTTAATCCACGCAGCATTTCCATGCAACTTTCTTTCCCTTTTTTACCACCTATAAAACCAGTTACTCGATTAAAAATAAGTAGGGTGAAAGCACATACATGAAATGTGTGAAGATTTCTGCTAAGGATGGCCATTCCCTAGTTTAATTAAACAGAATCTACAACACCTAAAGTTGAGTGACAGAGTACATCAGGGTGATATTATTTATGTCTTATCCACTTGTGGCTGGCATGTGATACAATGGCATAGAGACAGAGTACATCAGGGTGATATTATTTATGTCTTATCCTGTTGTTGCTGTCATGTGATACAATGGCATAGATTTGGATTTGCATGGTTTTATATACTGAGGTGATGCATGATGGAAAGGCATGTCTCTGCAATAAAAGTAATTCTACCTGGACACAAAATCTGAAACAAAATGTATTGGAGAAAGATGCATCTCTTGTAGCAATGATGTATCAGTTCAAACTAAAGTCGAAAACAAAATGTATCATCTGATAGGATTATTAAACTTACAGTGTTCTTGAGATAAATATGTGTCATCTCAGTTACTTCAAAACAAAATACAATTAAAAAAGTGAAACCTACCTTTTCTACTAAAAATGACAGTCAGATCTTGATGCATTTGTTCTTGTAATGCTAGAATCTAAACAAGAAAGAACGAATTAGCTGTTAAATAGAGGTAGAGGAGACAATGAGTTTTGTAACAAACTATGTAAACAGATTAATGAGAGAGGTCTAACTTAAGAGATGAAAAATACTTTTTGAGTCTTGTACACTAGTAACTAAATTCTAAAGCATTCCATGCTTAGGATAAGTAAGCTGCCTCCAACCTATTCTAAATACTAAGATTGTCATGACTCTACAAGGTTTGTACATGTCCTTATGCAGAATTTTCTAATAAGTAATTCTGTGGTCCTTCATGAGCATTCATAAAATATATCCCTGATTAAACAAACAAAACAAATCTATCGAAATGTTACATCTAATAGCATGGTAAATACTTATTTATTGTAAAAGGGCACTAAAAAGTAAAGCATCACAAACAAATGTACACAAACACAGCACAGTCATGGCAATTTATAACACAGTGTTGATTCTGGTATGCATTTTTATGTATAATTTATTGAACAGTGCCCTGTGAATTTTTTGCTTTGGGTTTATATCATGTCCATCCTGAGTAGTTGCTGTATTACTGTTGAGGGTTTTCTTTACTGAATCTAAAGTGCTGTTATGAACATTCACATTATTTGTTCTTCCACATCCCAGCCCATCACACAGGAAGACAGATTCTAAATGTTTCTTTGTACTCCCATATGATAGTACAAAGTCTTATAGTATTTGTTGTACTGGCCCTACAGCTATTCCCTCTGTGATCCCTCTCTTTGTCCCAGCATCATATTGGCGAATATGGGAGCAGAACATTCCTGAACATCATAGCTACACTGTGCTTCAATCTTCTTCTTCTTCTTCTTTCAGCTTTTCCAGGTTAGGGGTCGCCACAGTGGATCATCTGTCCACTCATGATTGGCAGTAGAGTTTTACAGTGTTGAGTTGCCAGCCCGGCGCCCAACCTTCCACAGAAGGCACACACATGCACACACTCACATCTAGGGCCAATTTAGAGTGTCCAATCCACCTACTGCATGTCTTTGGGATGTGGGAGGAAACCAGAGCACCTGGAGGAAACCCACGCGACCACAGGGAGGACATGCAGACTCCGCACAGAAGTCACCCCAGCTGAGAATCAAACCGGAGAACCTCTTGCTGTGAGGTGGCAACACTAACCGCTGCACCACCGTGGCCGCCTTATCTTTCCATATTTTAGATCTTCAGTCTGTAATGCCCATTACCTAGCTCTCATAAGTAAAAGAACTACTTAAATCAAAGAACTATCCTAGCACTTTGGTACCAGACACACAACACATTTTTTTAACATTTGGGTTTGCAAGTCTCTACAACTTTTACAAATGAGTTCTAAATTGTTCTTCATTTAAATATACTTCCCTTGCCCTAATTCAATGAGATACATAGTGCCTTGTTCACTGTCAAACTGCACTATGGTCTCAGAAAGGAATTAATCTCGACTGCATGTTTTATATTTTATGCAATCATAGAATCATAGAAGATAGACGAAAACGTGGTCATTTTGCCATTTATAATATGTCAGTACATACCCTTTGACCTTAACTCCAAACCTGCATAACCAGAGATACTCATTCTTGATTTGGAGATTACAGAAGTATATGCCAAATATCAGAGACCCTAGGTGGATCCTTTGGAACATATAGGTTTTGTATAGTTGACTTACAGGTGAAGTTTGCAATGAATTTTCTAGCTAGTACTTCTCCAGTATCTAGTATATCTGAGTAGATTGTGCCCTTTTGAATACGTTCAGAGCAATATTGAGTGTTATTTCTTAATTTCCAGATGTAAGTAAAGAAGGCTTTGAAATTACCCTTACAATGATAGTCTAAGTTCATGGGATACCTTTGTTTCCTGATAATATTTTTCAATACCTTTGATACTTTTTTCATGTTGACCTTGAATGGTGGGTCTTTAATTCTGCTGTATATTTTAAGAAGCTTTCTTCTTTTATTGCATTGTGCTTTTATGCATGTGCAACACTAAGCTGGTTTACTTTTGTACTTCTCAATTTTTTAATTCTGGTAAGGACTGTCAGTTTAATACATTTAACTAGGTGAGTATGGAATTTATTTAAATTACTACTAGCTGTGTCAATATTTGGGGGTAGGGTTGCCGTTAAAATGGATTCTTAATATCTCATCATACAACTATAAGATATTAGTACATATGAAGCCTTTAAATACATCTGGTGGTTTGGGGATATGAAGGAATAGTTACCTTTTTGTAGTCAGACTTAACTAAGGAAGGGTACATATGTGAGATAGTGCATATAGATGTTATATATTTAAGGAGCACATCAGGAATATTTTGTCATCTCATTGGATCTTATACTATTTGGTCCAGGCAGCTTTTTGTTTGTAAAATCAAGGGATTTTTTGGCTTGACATATTTGAGGTATAGGTATCCCAGTTTATCAACGGGTAGTTAAGTCTGCTGTGATGATAAAGTTATTGTGTATTTAAAGCTCATCCAGTATATTAGCAGGCATCAGAGGGATCCTGTAACTTGCTATGATCTTATAGATGGTTTTATCATGTCTGATTTGTATATCTCATTAAGTTCAGTTTGTGGGTCTCTAAGAACCTACCTTGAGGTAATGTGATCTTTGACAAATACAGACACTCCACCAAAGTTCCCATTAGGTCTAAAGGCATGGTAGCAACAAAATAATGGCAAAAGGGAGTGCTTTTCTGCCCTTTTAAAGCAAGTTTCTGCAATAATGTATTCAAGATTGTGCTCCAAATGCAAGAGGGCCTCAAGGTTCGAAATGTATAATTCAAACTCCTTCAGCAGCACCACCTTGATATTGTCTTCTGCTTGACTTGTTTTGTTTCTTCCACAGGGGAGATCCATTAGCTGGACTTTGCCTAAAATTACATTGTTGGGGCAGTAAGGGCTTTAGCCAGTATGATGAATCCTTGGAAAGAAAGTTTCAAGGTATCCTTGGTGAAGCAAGTAGAGCTCTGCAACAACTCATCCCAAGCTGATACATATTGGATCCTCCTCAACTGACATCATTTTTAAGCTAGTTGTTGAAGCAGTCATGTTTTCTTTGTACCTCAGCACCATTAATGGAGAAGGAAGGATTAGCTCAATACCAGGCTCATTCCTGCATTTGTGACATGCATGGAAGCTCTTGGAAATGTCTGTCTGCATATCCCTGAGAATTTTGTATGCAAGTCATTTACACCCAAATGAACCACCATCATACCATAGTCATAGTTTTTCAGCTTAAGGGTGCTTGCAATGTCAGAGATCTTGGCACCTGAAAAACAGCTCACCATAGCCCTATTTTTTGTATCCAACTTTTGACTGTAGAGTCTGTGTGTCTTACGAATGAGTCACTAATCACCATTGTATTTCTATTAACAGAGGGTTTTGTGTACTGGGTTTGAGAGGGAAGGGAGGTTCTGCTGAGTCTCAGCTATGGATGTGGGATGTGGCATTATGTGGCATAACCAATTGCTTTTTTTACAGCTTCAGCATATGATAATTTTCAAGGTATTTGTGTGAAGTGCTTTGAAGTTATGTGGTCTCACAGACTCTGTTCATATATATAACTGACTTGCTAAGTATTTGCATCTCTCACAGATAGCATGTGATAAGGTAATAGTTCATTTTCTGGGGGCATTAGGCAATTGCTGCATTGCCTGAGCACACCAAGTGCTGAGGCTGGTGAGTGAGGGAAGAGCAACTGGCTGACCTTCCATTTAGTCCAAGACTAAAGAAACATAGGTACAACACTTAATTTTACAGTTATTGACTTATTTGAATATATTTCTATGAGTTCATTGTCATACATATATGATAGTACGATAAAACATTTGCAGTATAATGCAAATATATGTAGGACTCTAACTGAGGTAGAAACACCTACAGCAATTTAACTTGGCTGGGAAGGTAGGGATAGACCTTACTGCAGCTTGCTACTGGCTATGGCTCTATCTAGTCTTACTAACAGTAATACTTCAGTTGACATGCTTGTGTCTACTGAGAACAGGTTTTGTAGTGAAGTATGAAGTAAAACTAATCATAACATAACTGAGTTAAACAAAATAAAGAAATCATTGAAAAACAGATTTGGGGTTCAACCAATAATGCTAGCTTCTGCGAAATAGCAAAAGCTTATCCTCTCACACAAAATGATCATTACCATCTTTAAGAAAACAGATATAATTGATGAAAACTTTGTTGAAACCATAAATAAATTGTAATTTGTTGGAGGTAAAAGCAGTAGATTTAACAAAGGGAACACTACTACCAGTAATAATTCAGTCCTGCAACTGTAAAAAACAGTAAATAAGTTCCACAACTTGTGCACAGGAGCATCAGCTTTCAAGAGTCTTAGAATAACACAGAAATGACTAACTGCTCATGCAGTTTAAATTAACGGAGGAAATGAAAGAAACAATGAAAAACAGTGAAAGCTCTAATCAACAGAGATTATCTTCACAGACCTATAGCAATCACCTCGCACTCTTACCAGGTTTAGCCACCACAAGCTCTATTTGAGTCACATAATTGGCCAAAACTGGCTCTATGCTCTTAAGCTTGAAAAGTGACTAAAAATTCAGCAAATATGCAGCAACACTGATTAATCAACTTAGTACAGAAATCAGTAGAAAAGCAATGCATACAGCAAAACACTTTGAATTAATAATGTAACTTCAGATTCAAAGAAAACTCACTGAAATATAACCAACAATGGCATACACTACTCACAACTGATTTGAACAGATAGTCAACTTTAAGTGTAGTAGAGAAAATGCACTTTCCTGTTTCCCATTTCCTGGACACAAAATAAGGCTTAAATGCCACTTTGTTTGATTTTAGCTTGTCTACAAGAACTTTTGAGTTCCAAGAGTCTTATACAAATTCTCTTTAATTTGCTTAAGACTATTTATGTACTTACTTAAACTTTGATGAACAGGTAAGTAGGCTGGTCAACACACCCTTTTCAATCACATCCAGAGCTCATGGGGCAAACATTTAATTAAAGACACATGAGCAGACAGTAGTAGATGGAAATTCTTTACAACACGTATTTAAAACAGTCTGGACAGTAAATAAGTGGGAAACTATAATAACTTTGCATGTATAAAATAAGTATGCACACAGCCATTTGATGATCCATATGGCAAATAATCAAAAAAACACGTGAAGAGTAATAATTAAAATAGCACTGAATGAACATGTTAACAAGCAGCTAAAATAATATATGCCAGCTGGGTACAGGATGTTTTGACCTCAGCCATTTTAACCTCTGCATTAACACATTTCATAGCTAGATCTGTACCTCATTGAATATCTTTATAATAGTTTATAATCCATGTAGAAAAGATTAAGATATCGCTCACGGTTGTCGTCTTTAACATGGTAGAATCATAGAGAACAGACATTAGCAAACTAGAAAAAAATGGAACAAAAATTGAAAAATAAAAGCACATTTAATAAGAATTAAATAGATAAAATTGAAAAAAAAGTTCAGATAAGAAAGATTTACATTTTTACGCTTAAACTTACATTTATTTAAACACTTGAAATGCACTGAATAAAACTTCAGTTACGTTAGTTTCAATCATGGGACTAATAAAGCTATAATATACTGAAACTTTAAATCCAGGAATACCTTGCATAAGCAAAAAACATTCATTTCATCCCTTGCATTAATTTACACTGTACAAGCCACAATGTATTTAGTCTTAGAAAGGAAAAATAATTCAAAACTACAGTTATACCACAGCACACTAAAAATATGGCACTATTGCCACCTGCAGGACCCTAATAAAATGGGAAGAAAAAATTGTTTTGACCTTGGACAATCTAAGTAGAAAAAAAAAACCATTACACTAGTTTCAGTTATGGAACTGACAGAACTACAAAGACTCTGGGAGGAATTTAATAAAGCCTACATGGTATTTTTTACCATGTAGGCATCGTGGCATGCTGCTTAGCTGTGCGATCCAGTAAACACTGCTGAGCAGCGCACATGAGCAAGCTAACACTGGACGTTCCATGGCATGCAAATTACCTCATAAAGAGGTGAATCTCATGCAAATGAGGCAAGTAGAGTGATCCAGCAAGCAGTTAGACATCCCTGTAGACCCTGTCTTGGTGTCCATAATGTACACAGAAAAACTTCATGTTCAGGGTTTCAAACACACAACAGGGAAGTAAAAATGCAGGTAGATGGACAGAAATGGCATAGATATGAGCAAAACTATCTAGTGTGTCCAAAAACATAAGTTAAAATATTTTTATTTTTTTTAATGATCTGGTCATGTTTGCGCAGCATGCTGCAGTGCACAACTGTGCTTCTATGAAAAAAAAAATGTATAAAGTGGAAAAACTACATTTACTAGTAAGTGACAGAAATGTATCATATGATCTTGCGTGGAATGTCTACAATGGTGGAACTGTGCTGTTGTTAACTAGGTAGGGCCTGGAACCATGTAGATTCCTGGTTGTGTGCATGGATCCCTATGCAAATGAAGTGGAGTTACTGAATAGCACATAAGGGTATCTGTGTCCACATATCCCTTCTATGTAGGCACAGAACCATATTGGTGTCCACAGAACAGGTAGCTGACATCAGGAGGGGGTGTGTCTGAGAACTTGTAAGCTCATTGGAGCTCAGCTGTGCCTGTTTGCACAGTATTCAGCTATGCTCAGTGGGGGGGTATACACTGGCTGCTAAGCTTTATTTACCATTGGGGCATGTGTTTCTGCATGTTTCCATTGCATGACCTTTCTGGGGGGGGGGGTGTACAGTGACTGCTAAAAATTGTTTACCTTGAAGGCACTTGTTTCCACGTGTTTGCACTGCACGTCACATTGAGAGTATCGAAAAAGCAATTATGTAGTAATTAATTGTGGCACTTGTTTAACTTAAACTAGGCCCAGTAAATGATGTTAATAATATAACAGGCAGGTGGAATGCATCATAAGTATCCAATCACATAGTCAGCACCTACAGTAGAACACTACAAAGTATGCATACACCCAACAGTTTGACTTTTCACTCATACTCTGTGCCATTAGAGTACAGCCTTGGGAATTTTAACTGAAAGAAGGCTAAGAGCTGCTGCAGGTCTGCTACATCTGCATGTGCTGGATGCTGAAGTCAATGGTGCTGCTGGTGCTGCTGACAATAGGCCTAGGCAAAGAAGGAGAATAGTGTTCAGGCCCAGGGTAATTTTCCAGGAGCTACATGAGCTGGAGATTGTAGATAGCTACAGGGTGGACAGGGACATACTACAAGAACTCACTGAGCTCTGCTGCTCTCAACTCAGACCCACAGCTAACAGAGAGGAACCATCCCAGTGGAAACAAAGGTATGTGTAGCCCTTAGGATTCTAGCTACAGGTACTTTTCAAAGATCAACTGTGGACCTGGTGAGGGTCTCACAGGCACCAGCATCCAGGGCACTCCAGCAGTTCTTGGATGCCATGCTACCACATGCCAGTGAGCACATTTATTTACCCTAAATCCCTAAGGAGAGGGCCAGCTGTATGCATCTTTTCTACAATGTAGCACAATACCCTCAGGTACTGGGTGTCAAAGACTGCACTCATGTACACATCAAGGCACCACCCAGTGAGGACGGTAGAAGCTACCTCAACCACAAGGGATACTACTCCATCAACTGCCAGGTCATGTGCAATGCCCAGGGCATTATCGTGAATGTGTGCACTGGCAGCCCTGGCAATTATCACAACTTTCATATCTAGCATGCATCACAGCTGTACCAGATGTTTGCTAGGGTTTACCTTTGAATGACTGAAAGCACATTCATCGAACATGCACATCTGTGAACCATTTACGTAAAAACCGAAGTGCTGACTTTTTGAAATGTCAAATAGATATCGATTTTCAACATTTCCGATCACTTCACAGCCAAAACAAGTGCTACAAAGGGTCAAAAAGGGGGAGAGATTTTGGAATTCAGCACTTTGGTTTTCACAGTTTCAGAATTTCGCGGTT
Organism: Protopterus annectens; assembly: GCF_019279795.1. Taxonomy (NCBI): domain Eukaryota; kingdom Metazoa; phylum Chordata; order Ceratodontiformes; family Protopteridae; genus Protopterus; species Protopterus annectens. The sequence goes on from NC_056725.1 coordinate 1,109,651,828, forward strand.
TACAGTTCGTGGCGACAATTTCGAAGATGTTGCCATCAAACATTCAAAGGTAAACCATTTGCTAGGGGGGCATCCCACATGACCATTTACTGGGGGATGCTGACTATGCCCTGGAACTGTGGATGATGACACCAATCAGAAATATACACACACCCACTGAAGAATGCCATAATGAGGCACATGCACAAACTAGAAACATCATAGAGCATGTGTTTGGGCTGCTGAAGTCACAGTTCTGGTGCCTCGATATATCTAGTGGAGCCTTGCAGTACTCTCCAGCCACATGTGCACATATGTTTACAGTATGTGCCATGCTAAACAATATGATCCTGCGGAGACAGCTGCAGCATAATCAGCAAAGGGAAGGGATATACAGCCCCCCATCAGTGCCTAGATCTCCACAACCACACTCACAAGAGGACTCGGAGGAGGAGCCCCTGCAATGATGTCCCTGTAAGCAGACAGAGGCATGCCCAGTATGCCCCCTCACTGGCTAAGAGACAACGTATAGCACATTCACTGTAAGCCTAGGGCCCCAGGGACTGACACCTTACTTCTACTTACATACATATATTAAAATAGCTGATGCTTGTTGTGTACTGCTTGCATCACACAGGGTTAGTACTGAACTACAGGTCTCCAAACTGCTGCATTTGCAAGGTAAGTCTGTAAGCTACACACCAATTGTAAGGATTGCTATAATATAGCATATGTATGGATCTGCTGCAGTTATGTAAGGAAATATAGTGGGCTAATTGAACAGATGTAACAACTACATGGGACTACAGATACTCAGTCCAATAGTATGTGTTTCTTAATCATCACTAGGCCTCATTGTTGGAATATTCACTACATCAGTCAAGGGAGATGTTAAACAGTGGACTCACATGATATTTGGACCACTGTAGATCCCAGCAGATCATGTGCCATTATTTCCCCACTCCCAGCACAGCAGTGCACCCATACAACTGCTTTAGTAGAAAATCACCTGTGGTATATCAGTAGACCAGGCAGTATCAGGGCTGTAACTTAGATATTGCTCACACCATTGTATGTCTCTCCTCACACAGAATAACAATGTACATATTTATGCTGGTGATTGTGTGATGAATGACTCCTCTCTGTCTGGTGACCTGAGTGGCTCAGTAGACTAGGGAAGCACACATGGATGATGGTGTTGATGGTTCTAATCTGGAATTACTTAAATATTTTGCATGTGAGGTAGTACTACGTTGGTGTTTTCACAGACTGTCATACCTCTTACTGCAAGAAATCTGAACAAAGCCAGTAAGGCTATGGGGACAAAGTCCCAAACATAGGGTCACATTTCAAATATTGTCCCCATAAACCTAGAAACTCACTGGAAGTAAAGGTGTTGCATTATTACATATGTTCTGAAGTGTATAATGTCTGAAACACAAATGTGTGTTTGTAAGTAGTATAATGTAGTGACATCAATATTCAATATTTCACCAGAAGACCACAAATGTATGAAGAACAGACCAAACACAAAACTCTAGACAGTCTGTGGAAATCAGAATAGTTGAGAGGTATGCAGACTGTCAGTCAGTTGGTGGTGTAACATTACCAACCATAGTCACATATTAAGTACAGCACACAGCTGGGGGAATGCTGTGCACAGTATGAGTGATGTGTAGTACTACAGAAACAAGGGCAGATATTAATGTCTGTAACATACAAAATCCTGGAGTGTAGTACAGCTAGATGTGGACTGGAGTGACCTCATTAGTACTGACAGTCCCACTGGGCATGTGCATACACTTAATAAAAATGAGCACAATCTTGTTGTCCCTTCATCAAAATTACCTCTATGCAGACAGATATACATATACATATCTGTCTTTCACTATCTCTCTCTCTCACATGCATAGTATAGCTATCAATATGTAGTGACAAATAGATATGTACTGATATATATATATATATATATACATATATATCTATCTATATATATATATATACACATATATATATATATATATATATATATATATATATATATATAGCTATATATAGTAAAAATGATAGATACACCCCCCCATATATCTACATACTACATATACATAGCACACACGCAAACAGATATATTTATATATACATCCCTGTTATATACAGAAATATGTGTACGGATGTCTGTATTGTCTGACATACCCTAATAATGGTGAGTAAATCTCCACTATCACACAGCCATACTATTTCTCAAAGGATCCAAACTAAAGGTGCAACAGTACAAATTCCATTTATCCACAAACCCCTGTGCCTGCTGGATGTCACCACATAGACAGACACAGGTGAGCAGGTGCTGTAATGTATAATGTTGTTAACACATGTATGGACAGGGCAACTTGTCCCTGCCCACAGGCATGCCTATGTATCTGCAGCAGCCACATATGGCTATACTGCTAACTGTACACACATAGCTAGGATAATTACAGTTATCCCATTGCTAGGATACTATATGCAGATAACAGTATGAAGCAATATAACACTGCAGGCCACAGATGCTGGTCAACACAGGCATAGTCTGTGTAATGCACAAGTACTGTGCCCACAGTCATGCATACAGAAGGCTTAACTTGTGGCACATGTGATAAGTACTGTGATCTATACTGTATAAGACTAGATAGGTAGGGAGTTCTAATCTCACTCCAGGCCACTTGGTGAGTGACTGTGTCAGAGTGTGTAAAACACTACCAGCTGACAGTGTAATATCAGATGTAAGCTGTGGCACATGTGGTAAATACCATGATCTCTAGTGTTTAAGACTAAATAAGTACAGCTTCTAATTTCACTCCAGCCCACTTGGTGGGTGACTGTGTCAGAGTGTGTGTGTGTGTGTGTGTGTGTGTGTGTGTGTGTGTGTGTGTGTGTGTGTGTGTGTGTGTGTGTGTGTGTGTGTGTGTGTGTGTGTGTGTGTGCGGTGGTTATACACTTTTTGGTCGAGTAACTTGCTGCTAGCTTCCATACTCACCTCTCCTACAAGGCCTGATGATGTCAGCCACCTTATGATTACCAGCTGAGATTGTAACATCATTAATAAGTCATGGCACATTCGATAAGTTATGTGAGCTATAGTGTCTAAAACTAGATAGCTAGTGGTTCTAAATCCACTCCTGCCCACTTAGTGTGTGACTGTATCAGAGTATATGTAACTCCCTGTAAATGAGTGGACATGCCCTCATGGGCTATCCACCTGCAATGGTTATACAATTTATGGCCCTGTAACTTGCTGCTAGTTTCCACACTGCCCTCTTCTACAAGGCCTGATGATGTCAGCCACCTTAAGACTACCAGCTGACAGTGTGATACCATATATAAACTGTGGTGCATGTGGTAAGTGCCATGATCTACAGTGTATAAGACCTAGATAGGTAGGAGTTCTAATCTCCCTCCAGCCCACTTGGTGTGTGCACGTATATATCCATATGGCATAACCTTGGTAGCCTACATATAAGTAATGTTTTGCAGTGTTTTATTTGTAGAGGGTGATGTAGCCCCCCCAAAGGACTTACCGCAACAAAGCCTGCATATGTCATCAAGCATAATATGTCCTAAAATCATAGTATTAGCAGATATGCGGTTTGTTGCATGCACCACGTACTGTGATCTGTAGTATATATCTTTACATAGGTAAGTGTGCACACCTACATACAGCCAGCCAGCACTATGTGTATGCTTTAGCTTCTCCAGTATACTATTGGTAGTGGTGCTAGCCTCAGTGTAGCCATTTGTTTATGTGAGCCTGTTAGAGCATTTTACAACATGTTATGGAACCATGGGACGTATGGATTGAACACAGGGAGTACTGTAGCCTTCGACTGTCAGTGGTCGGAAAGATGTGGATGCATTCACTGTTGTACAACCAATACCAACAGGTTTGGTACGTATATCCCAGATTGGCACTGGTATACTGAATGGGGCAGTCATCACAGCTATCATTGTCAAATGGCACCCTTGCCATGTCACTACACAGGCATATCATGCAACTGTAGCAACCAAATACTAAGGTACACCAATACACATTGTCGAGAACATGTCCTATGGAGTCCTTGTCAGGAACAAACATGTGTAGTCTCTTTCCAAAATGCTTTGGAGGGGATGTGTATGGCCCATACAGAGAGGTCAAAAAGAAACAAACACCACTGTGATAAAGTGAAGCTTGTAGACCAACAAAAATCAAAAATGAAACAGCTTCACAGCACTGAACTAAGACAAAATTTAATACAAGTGTTATATACCAAAGCTTTCGAACAAGGTCCTTCATCAGTGTTACAAAATGCTTCTTAATGCATACTATTTATATCATTCAAATAACATCACATGACACAACCCAACCTATCATAACATAATCAATTAATATTAAACTTGAAACTAAGGACTATGACTGGATTATCTGTCTCCAAGCAGATTAACCAGGTTTCACTCAAACCAATTCTGAAACATAAACAACAATGTATAAAGTCTTGAAATTTATGAATATATATATATATATATATATATATATATATATATATATGTGTGTGTGTGTGTGTGTGTGTGTATTTTTATATTTTTAGATATATTTTATGAGAAAGAGTATGTATGCATATGATTTTAGAAGTTTATGTAAGGAATTTGTGTAAATGTAATTGATTGTGTTATGATAGGTTGGGTTGTGTCATGTGATGTTTGAATGATATAAATGGTATGTATTTAGAAGCACTTTGTAACACTGATGAAGGACCATGTCTGAAAGCTTTGGTATATAACAGTTGTATTAAATTTCATCTTAGTTCAGTTCTGTGAAGCTGTTTCTTTTTTGACCATACAGAGAGGTGTCAGTCCCCACTGTGTATCTCCCATTTATCCATGACAGGAGTAACAGATGTGTCACCTGTGCTACCACAAACAACATTAGTGTGGTATGCATAGTGAGACAGGTATGTAACACAGGCAGCACACCCTACATGAATTATGCCTTCCCATGCATGTCATACACACATCTGCTGTGGCACACATCATGTGCAGGTTACACATTGGGATGCAGAATACAACAATCATAACTGTTGCCGGTCAACTGTTGGTACTGGACACAGGATATATCTAAATGTGTCATCTCCATCAAAACCCTGGTGGCACTTAAGAAAGTAGCAGGCCTTCTCACAGATTAGGGATGCAAGAGTATGCTGAATGCCAACACTATCCTGGTTAGTCTGTTATACACATATGAACCTATGGAGCCATGCAGTTATAGTGCTGTACCTTGCTGACAACATATGTCCACTGTGCTGACAAGGCATCCTGTACTGCTTTATTTCCACTGTGTATCCATAGGTTAGCCCAACAGACTCCTGTAACAGAAACATAAACAGGCCCATGACACGCGTGTCATTGTGTAACTATACAGCCAATTCAACAGCATACAACATAAGGACCATATAAGGTATACAAATGTATGTGGCATACACATGACAAATGCCAGCATACTGTATCTGTCGTTAAGCACTACAAGTGGCATGGTGAACCAACACTGAATTACACAAGTACATTTAAGTAATATAGTCATCCTGTGCTTCAGACACATAGCTGCATTTCCCTGCATGGATGTCAAGGATGACAGGGATATGGCACATGTATCATCACTTGCACAGAGTGTTGTGTGGGGATGCAGGAGGCATAGGCTGGCCCAAATGGCAGATAGTATGTGTGTGAGTCAGGGGGAGCATGTAAGATGGACCATGGAGAGGTGCTGTGTGTCTCTGTAGGTAGCCTGCATATGACAGTGGTATGTGAGTGTATGCATGTACACAGTCAAGCTCTGTACCAGCCCTACATGTGTGTATGTTGGACAGTTGTGGACCATACATGGCTGAGTTCACAGTTCACAGTTTCTGGCCTCAAACATGGGAACTAGCTCTGCCAGGATTTGCACTGGCACCTCCATGCCCCAAGGTCAGAAGCAGTGCTAGTACCTGATGGTGACTGCTGTCTGCTGGGACTGTGTCCCCCATGGGACCACCTTGGACCATGAGCCCATGGTCTGTCACTTTGTGATGTTGTCAGCACACTTCCCTCTGTAACACTGGATGCACTGCCACTACGGGAGTGTAAGTGCACACAGACATGTAGACTTTCAGCAGATGGTGTTGCTGTCCTACGACCATTGGTCCAATGCTCAACTCCAACCACATGTTCCACCACAGATAATGTGCGAACTATCACAGATATTGTCTCAGCCCACCGCCTGTCCACTGCATCAGGCACCTGATTCAGGGTGTCCCCAATGCAGTGGAGGCTGTTAAAGATGTCAGACTGCGCAGCTTCCATAACTCTAAGCATACACCTGGTGTTCTGTTCAGAACATGCCTGTGCCTCCATGACAGGCTGAAACATGCACCAGGTGACCTGGGATGTAACACCTGCAACAGGTGGTGGATGGACAGCAAGCCTCCTAGAAGCACACCTGTCAATCTGCCTGTGTGGGACCTCATTAGCTCTTTGGCTATGGCCAGTGTCTTTACTCACTGGGGCTATAGCTGCCACACTTTACTGTTCAATGTCTCCATCCTCTGACTGTCCAATTTTATCCGTGGAGCCGAAAATGCGAGTATGTGTAGGCATACAGACTTTGTGCAGTGAAAATGGTGGCAGAAGAGTGATGTCTACCTCTGGGACAGATTCTGCCCCCAAAACCCCCAACTGTGCCTCACTGTTGCCACCACCATCATCATCAGTGTCTGAGTAGACACTGACATCAGGTTGTGTAGGGGACAGACTCCAACCTCCATGGTCACCCGCAATAAGGATGAAAAAAGCAGTACATTAATACTTGCACTACTGTGTATGAAAAGCATCCAAGACTCCTAACAATGTAGACCCACAACTGTTTAGCTGTCAAACAAATGCCTTCTCCACTTTCGTCCACAAAGCAACACCTCAGAACACAATTCAAATTCAGCTCAGTACCTTTAAACTATCACTTGAATTAAATCAAGTCATATATGACCAGTAATATTTACCTTTTACTTACTCAGTGTGACACTATAACTGAAAAAAACAACACATAAAACTCAGTACAACTCTCTTCACAATTATATGGAAATACACGTTTCACTGCCTAATGTATTTGCCTTCAACCTGTTGTATTTTAAAATTAATTTTAGATTCCTGGCCTCATTTAAACCAGGAGTCCTATCTGCTCTTACCTGTAACTGCCAAAGTCTGTCTGTTTGTTGAATTACACTCTTGTGACTACCCTGTCTTCAAACCTTAGGTACCTCCTCCAGAATGGCAATTACAAATATCCTACACACATACTTATGTGTACATAGGGCATTAATCTAGCCTTGACCTGTAATAGATTATAATTGTCCTTAACAAAACAAGTGTCATACTTACCAGGGGTAGGACCATGGCCTTGGGCAATACATGATGGACATGTGAAAAGTTGAGGGGAGGGTAATGTCAGTACCACTGCATGTTGCAGTACAACAAGGTAATACATCCATATATCTCACATTTACAGTAGCTAGTCTATTACTTATTGTATCAGTCCCAATCTGCTTATGAGTGTATACTTGTGGTTACACCACCCCCAAAGAATAAAAAACTGACCCCCACATAAATGTATCTACAGCCTGACATACTGAGTGCTGCAGTATCACAATGCTGATCACAGTAAGCTTACCTGCATGCTCTTCAGCTGTGGAAACTGTGGCACCAACTTCCACGATGTACAGTGTGATGGATGCCTGTGAGCTGTCGCATGTGCCTAGGTACACAAGGAATTCCTCAGTGGTCGAGACCTGCTGTTCTGCTGCAGGTCCTCCACTGGTGACAGCACAATCCCTGGCTATATTCACTCCCCATCGACATGCAGCATTAATTATATTGGCTGCCCAGTGATGAACCTGCTAATATATCCTACCCTACTGGCCCCTGGCATTAATATCACGGACAAGGTTTGATCACAATGCAACCTGCTGTTCCCTATTATGTCTCCCCCTGGATAACAGGATGTCATGATTCTGCCTTAGTCCTTGCAAGATGATCTCATTCTTTGCATCTGAGAAGAGTGGGTGTCATCTGCGGTACATTATTCCTGAAAGACAACACAAGGGGAACACATTACAGGATCAGATATGTGGACATCCACTATGTAACGATACAGCAAGGGCACAATGGCTGGCACTATCCACTGCTTGCTCACACGTGGCATAAGCCACAGTGTGACAACATACTATGTGTGTGGATGCAACCAAGATAGTAACATTACTGAGGTATTCCCTGTGTGCCATGACGGTGTCTGCTGTATGATCATACACCCAACAATCCAGTCCACTGTGGTGAGTCCCATAAGGCCAACCACACAATAATATGTTATAGGAGCAGTGCCAGACAAATAGCAGTGTGCTATAAAAACCACTATATAGGGACAGTCCGACAACACAAGTGTGCCACACTGACAAAAGATAATGCCACACTGATGTACATCCCCTGTAGATGTAAGTCAGCAGGGTATCAATGCCATCGCATTATCACAGGTCTATGGCTGGCTTACTGCTGTAATCCCTATGCCCCATACCTCTATTGTCCCATCTGAATCCTGTTATACACAAAAAATAGCTACATACCTACTAGAGTGCAGTACTCTTCTGTTGAACTGTGTGTCTGTTAAACTTTCATAAAGGCGTGCTCTTTGTGAGTAAGGTCTCATATAGAATGGTTCTCCATAGCCAGCTGCCTACCTTTTAAACATGTTCCCCACCAGCAGGTGATTGCATCTAAACCAATCTGTGGTTCTGAAATGCTATTTGCAGCCAAAACAGCTGAGCTGCACTATCATTAGTCAATGACATGCAAGCACTGTGCAATATGTAAGGCCATCATGTAGACCGAGGCACCTTTCTTAGTTGTTGAGATGAACACTACTGGGGTGAGGAGAGTAATTTGTCACAGAGGGTAGGTCTGTAGCAGAAACCTTTACATAGAGCTGTGTGTACCACAGGCTGCAGCTGTTGCTGCAGGTAATACACATAGGCAGAGAATGTGAACACTTTGGAGAACAACAAGCTGTAGGTGTATCTATATCAGCAGTGACAGCCTTGTTGTAGAAGCAATTCCAGGGTGAGGGTACCCTTTGCACTCCAATTAAGGCATGTGTTTAAGGCACGTATGTTAGGCAACTGTGTCAATAACAAAGTACTAGTTGGTATATAGTAATGCAACACAGATGTTTCCCTACCTGCAGGCCTGTGACTTCATTCACTGAAAAGTGATTATTTGATTTGCAATAATTTGTGTGGATAAAGTTTATTAGTGATCCACTAATTGCTGTCTTCACAATAATGTAATTAAAATGCAGCACAACACTGGATTTGAACACAGGACTGTGTGTGGCAAAATGTACCGTATGCAAGTCATTTAACAAACTGAGCTACTGAGTCACTACTACAGCAGGTGTGCACACATAGGGATTGTGGCAAACATTTTCTACATCCATCAGTATGTGCACAGCTTTATATGGATGTATTTCTGCACCAGAGTCCCAGAGTCCCAGTTGAACATGAAATTTTTGCCATGGATGCCTTACCAATTGAGTTTCTAGATGTTGCTGCTAGAAGGGTACATTTACCTCCTATCACAGGCCTCAGTTACATCCATTATCATGTGTTTGGCTCACATTATGAACGCAATCTTGCTATTGAGCGTAACATTCTGTCAGATCTAAACATAATAGCTTGACAAAATATGGGCTAACCCACTCATAACATTTCTGTGTTCTTGGGGAGAGATAAATTGTGAGCATTATGTGACTGATACTGAAAATGCAGTGTTACATACTGCTGGATTCAAACCCAGGTCTGTGTGTGGCAAAATGTATTGTGTATAAGGAGTTTAACAGACTGAGCTACTGAGGTACTGCAGTGTGACTGATACTTGCCTGGAGATAACTTGGAAACATACTATGAATTGTGCAATACAAGTTACAGGACTTTCCTCTAGCATTGTAGTACTATTACAGTGTTATACTAGACTGCAGTGACAATAGAACACATACTTGCATGGTATACAACCATACTCCATATATTAGTGCAGCTTTATTTCACTTTCAACAATACTGGTGAACACATATTGTTATAGGTTTGAAATATCTGTGAAGTCCATAAACAATATCTGGCTGTGGAGTGGGCTACCTCACCCATATACCTTTATTACATGAAGCCTGTGGAAGACAGATCATTATGTGACCAGTACTGGCCTAGAGACCACCTTGTACAGCACTGTGAGTTAAGCAATACAGTTTGCAGCCATTAGATTTGCATTCTACAACTATTATCATGTTATACTTGACTGCAGCAACATTACCTTACAGAGTCAATGGATACAGCTCTACTGCAATGGTCTTGACAAGACAATTCTGATGTGCACCATTTTCTTTGCTGTTATTGGTAATGTTTCTTGTTTTTTATTGAACTACAGTTGTTATTATTAATTTATTGCACTACAACTCTAATTCGTCATTTATTGCACTACAGATTTTATTTTACCTGCTTTATTGCAGTTAATTCTTTACCCTTTTTTGCTTATTGTACTACAGTTGGCATAATACATCCATACTCATCATGCTCATGGCTCAACCTGGCTTGGGGAGCCCGGCATGATACTTGACATTGAGAGCCCTTTCAGCTGCAGCTGTTGGGAGAGAAGCACACCTTTATGCACACCAGTTTTGCAGACATTTAGATTACATATCGGTAAAACAGAGGTAAAATTACTTACATCCTTGTGAGGAATTCATTGCCCTCTCTTCTTGGACCCAGGTGTTCAAGGTTCCCCTCTTTCACCTTTTCAGGTTGTCAAGGTGGTGACAACACTACTCACCTGTGTAGGGGATACCAGTAACACAAGTGAGTTCTCTGGTCAGCCGGTCCCAGGCCTCTGCCTTACATTCCGAGCCCTGGAAACCACTCTACAGTAGCCTATCTTCATGATTTTTACCCTATGACCCTTGGACTACTGAATGCCTCACTGCTGCGCCCAAAAGCTTACACCTTCTCCAAAACCACCAGTCATATTGACAGATGATTGAACTCTGATGGGTTCTGCAGAATTCCCACCTAGTGCACTTTATATAGGCCGTTTTGTTACCCTTACAAGTCTTAGCAACATTCAAAAATGCGATGCATTGCTTAGCAGCACGCAAACCACCTAAGCAGAGCTGAGCAGCCTGCAAAAACACACAATTGTGGTTTTAGCAAAGCTGAGCACTGCACAAACACTGGCAGCTGTTATCATGTTTATGTAATGCGTAGAATGTTTGAGCACAGATGCACAGAGAACAGCGAAGCCATATTTTAAAAATGTGTCCATAATGTGTGCAACAAAAATACAGACACATTCTGACTACACATACTGCCGTAACTCTACCCATTTAGCTACATTGATATTAGGAAATGCAGTATACCTTCACATATAATACTGAGATACCTGTTAGCAGTGCTGAGCACCATACCTCACCATGCAAACATGCTTAAACACATAAATAAATAATTAAGTACATTTGGTTTCTATTTTTAGATGTCTGGCAGGTGTCAGCTGTCTACATGTGAGCACAGCTTGGTCTTGCTGAACTCTGTGTCATGGAGACATGCATTTTTAAGATTAAAAAAAAAAGACAACATTGATTCAATATCCATGTTCCTTAGCTTTCCCTCGGCAATGCACCATCATTAATATGCATGGTACGCCGCCAAAGGGAGACTGTGGCCGCGCACATGAATACATTCAGTGTAGGTTCTACAAGGTGCCTACACAGAGTTTATTAAATCCTGAGGTAATTCTGCTTCCTAAATTTGATCAAAGCATGATACTTTAATCAGAAGTTAATTATACAGAGAACGTTGACAAGGCACATTGACAACTCTCCAAAATAACAAAAAGAAAAAGTTCAAAGAATAAATGGACATAAATAAGGCTGAATCATTCTGTGTGTGCAGCACTAAGGTTGAAAAACTGTTTGCTATCCTCTCTGTGCAGCTGCTCATTAGTGTAGTAGTACCACTAACAAGCACTGCCTGCACAAGTCACTACTGTGAGTTTGACCCTACTTGCAGAATTACATTTTTAGTAGTAGTTTATCTGTGGTCCCATTCGATAAAGTGATCGCCAGTTAATTGTTCATCTTTTTATTTTGCATAATTTGTTTATGCATTCTTCAATCTTTTGTGGGTTTGTCTTACTGGGGCTTAGTGGGACTTAGGATTTACAATTTCAAAGTTGAACAGGAGAGAAGAGGTCTGTCACATAATGATTTCTACATGAGCAAGTGTTCTCTGGTAAATGTCTATTTTTTGGCCTTATTTGTTTATGTTTTACAGTGTTTTTATTTCATTATTTTGGAGACCCAGCAATGTCCCTTCTTGATGATCTCTGTATGATTAACTTTTGATGAAAGTATCATGTTTTTATCAAAAATTAGGAAGTTGTTGATGTAAAAAGAGTAACAGTGCTGATTATGTATTACCGTTCTGAAAAAAAATGTAGTAAGGAGACATAAGTTAGCAATTAGTTTCTTTGGAAGAGTGACTATAACACCAAGCTTGACAGACACAGAAACCATTCCTAAGGTGAAAGAAATATTATATATGTGAGTATTACAGTTTGTAATATACAGCACAGTGCCAATATGCAGTTCCAGTACTGTTTCATAACTACATTTAGTTTGCCGCATTTGTTACTGGTTGTCAATAGCCTGAATAAATTGATGGCCATATTCTACTGAATTGCTGCTTTATTTGAGCTGTATTTTGCTGTTGTCATTGTGACATCTGCACTGTTTTAAAGCAATTTACTGATTAACTGCATTTCATTACTGTTTAACTGTATCTTTCCATACAGCAAGTTCTGTTTTTGTCTGTAAGAGGTTAATCTGCACTTTTTTGTGAGTTTTACTGTGTTCCTACTCTTAAATTTAGTAGCGTAGTCTGGATACAAGGTTTGCTGCATCCAGAGCTGTTTGTTTTTGCCTTCTGTGCTTCTGGCAGCCATCTTGCATTGGCAGGGTCTATCTCCTCTACTAGGAAGAGTAGCAGGGCTGCCTGGACCTTGTCTGGCACAAGCTGGTAAAGAAAGCAGGGACAAGCAGGACTGGCTAGATTTTGTGTTATTAGAATCTTCTATTTTGTGTGGCATTTAAACCCTGCATTTGAGCTGATTTGGGTTGTTTGCACATCACACACCACAGCTGCACTGGTTTAACCTACTGTGAAGTATTCCAGCTACAAAGTGTCCCTTAGTAGCACTTGTGTGATCACCTAGTAGTACTCCTCTTAGACCTTCCACCGTTTACCTCCTTAGCTCTCTTTGGCCTCTCTCCCTCAGATCCTGACAAATATGGATGGACAATTTCCTACAGTTTCTCCTGCCAGTCTTGTTGATATGGGCATCCTGAAACAGTGAAGCAACTGCCTCATATATGAGGAAACCCTCTACTACCACCATCTAGGAACACGATTTGTGAGAGAGTCTGTGCTCTCTCCCTCACAAGCCAGTATATCTGGAAAAAAAAAGTCTATCAACACAAACACCACACCACAAACACTACCCGCACCTATACAACATAGACCCACATATGCAGAGGCCCTCAACAAAAATATACCCCAACAAAAGTGACCTCCATGGCAAAAACACACATGAGCACCACTGCCCACAACATCACATAACTCACATTGTCCACATACCTGTGTCTCACAGCCACTAAGGCCTAAACATAAACCCAACATATTAGTCATAGGAGACTCCATTGTGAGACATGCAGATGTCGCCTCACCAGGCTGGATAAGGAAAAAGTCATGGTTAGTTGTTTGTCAGGTGCCAGAATCCACCATATCACCCATGCACTCAAGACTTTCAACAACAAGTACTGTTATGACTCTGTCATAGTCCATGCAGGAGTGAATGACATGAGACATACCTCCCCTGGACTATATGAAGAGAGACATAATTGAGCTCACTGAATATGTGTCCCAGGCAGGTAATTTCCTAGACTTAAGCAGCATTCTACTGTCACTCAGAATGATGCCTCAATACAAACAGAAAATGATCGAGTCCAACAATTAATTGGCTTAGTTTCTGGTGTCATTCTAAGGGGATACAGTACCTGACAGCCTGGGAAGTCATGATCGACAGACCACGATGCTTTGCCAGAGATGGCCTGCATATGTCTCCCTTGGGCTTCAGTCTTCTGGCAAAGGCTCTTGTCTCCCCATAGTGTCTTTTTAGGCAATGCCATGAAGTCAAAACTACCAACATGGAATTTCACCAAAAAGCAAATTAAAGGTCATGCTGCTAAATGCTAGGAGTCTAAACATGAAACTGCACTCAATGCAAGCATTCTTAACCCTGGAAGATGCTGACATTTGTGCAGTCACAGAAACCTGCTTCAAAGCTGCGGACAGCACCCCAGCCATACCAGGTTACTCATCCTATCATAAATTAAGACCCCAAACCATGGGCAGCAAAGCAAAAGGAGGTGGAGTTACAATATATATTAAAGACATACACACCTCCAGGCACTATGATGCACAGGCGACACTCCAGGTGCAGTTAACCATTGAAAAGACCCATATTCAAATCACAGATAGCTACAGTCCCCAACTTTGACTCAAGATGCCCAATCCACCTAGTTGGACCTCTTCAAATCTATCAAGATTCAACCTTTTACCCTGATCTAGTGTGACTTTAACTATCCAACCGTAGATTGGAAGAACTACTCATGCCAAAACACAAATGCCCAGAGATTTCTTGATTTCATCAATGCAAATGCCTTGGACCAGCTGGTTGACACCCCTACAAGAGGTGATAATATCTTGGACTTGGTATTAACGAACATGAGTAACCACTGCAGCATCCATACAGTGTTATCCTCCCTGGTACGATACGACCATAAAGTGGTCACTTTAAAAGTCACCATCTCCCCTGACCCTCCACTAGCTAGGGTCAAACAAAAACACTTCTCCAAAACTGATTACAACCTCGCAAGTGAAGGTATAAACAGCTTCACAGCCCCCTCCCCCTCCATAGGAACTGGCACATATGTCCAAACCTACACCAAAGTACTATATGAGCATTTACATAGCTGCATGGAATCAGGAATACCCAACAGGACAAACTCATCCTCCTCAAAGAAAAGTAAACCTATCTGGTGGACATCTGCAATAAATAAACTCCACAATAAAAGGAAAAAAAATTGCTGTCCAGGACCAAGAAGGAGCAGGTGCCTAACTGGAAGCAATCTCTCTCCTTAGCCTGAACAAGCAAATTTTGAGTCCAGCTGGCCACATCTACTAAAGACAATCATAAGGCCTTCTTCACATATGCCCCCATATTAAAAGGAAGTGCTCAGATCTGCTCAGAACTGGTGGTAAAGGACACCACATACACAAATGCCATAGATACAGCCAACCTGCTGGCAGACAGGTTCAGTGAAAACTTCACCCCTCTGTCCCCCATCAATAAATCAAGACATCCCTAGCACCTGCTCCCCTCTCATTATCTCTAGGGAGCAAGTCATCACTGCCCTCTCAAAGGCAAAAAATATAGCCTCCATGGGACCGGATAGCATCCCAAGCTGCATCCTACATTAACTCAGGCAGGAACTTGCAGCACTATTACGCACCCTATTCAACCAAAGTCTGAGAATCGGCTTCATCTCAGCCTAGTGGAGGACAGCCACTGTCATTCCTTTGCATAAAGGTGGAGCATCCATCGATCCAGGAAATTATAGATCTATCAGTCTAACTAGCCTGATCTGCAAGGCAATGGAGTGGATTATCACGAACCTCATTAGCAAGGACATTGGCAACCTCCAAATGCTCAATCCCATACAGTTTGGTTTTGTCAAGGGGAAGTCATGCCTGTTAAATTTGGGCGACTTTTTTGAGACAGTCATCAAAGTCATGGATGAGGGGAATATGGTGCACACCACCTACCTTGACCTGGCCAAAGCCTTCAATACTATTCCCCACTCAGGTATAATAGATAAACTCTCTCAACTAGGCATCAATCCATATGTTACCAGATGGCTAGCAAAATGGCTCACTAATAGAACCCACCTAGTCAAAATAGGGGAAGCCACCTCAAGCAGTAGACTTGTAATAAGCATGTACCCCAGGGATAGGTCTTGGTGTCTCTGTTGTTTGGGATGTACTTTTCTGAGGTGTAAGCCAAAACCAGTGGGCTATTGCTGATCATGTTTGCTGGGTGCTGTTATCAATACCCCTAGTGATGTGCACATCCTCCAAGAGGGTCTCACCCAAACAAATGGCTAGTGTCAGAAACATGGCCTCAAACGGAATGCCAAAAAATGCATCATCATCTCCTTTGAGAAGAGTGATGCCCCGACAAATTATCACATTAATAATAAGGTCCTAAGCATGCATTTAGTCATGAGGGACTTGGGGACCCAGGTTGATAGCAAACTGACTTTTGACCACCATTTTGCCTTCATTGTATGGAAAGCTTTCTACATGGCCCACCTCATTAGTAAGGGTATCTCATCCAGGGACAAGGAGGTTATAACATCCCTGTATTCTTCCCATATAAGACCAATTATTGAGTACAATGCCCCTTTTCGGCTTATACCTCACAAAGCACATGAAGCAGCTGGACAGACCACAGAGGTTCCTCACCAGGAGCATACAGGACCTCAATCATCTGCCCTACACAGATAGGCTAAAAGCCCTGTCCCTCTACTCAGTCTCATACAGACTCTTCAGAGGTGACCTCTGTCTGGCATACAAAGCAATTTCAGACCCCACCTTGATGAGACTGCTGCATATCAGCAAGTCAAGCTCCACTTGAGTAACCCACAAGTGTGATCTCAACCTGGTCTGTGAGATCAATGGGACTTGTTGGATGGACTGAATTGTGTTCCAGAGACTCTCCCTTCTGTGGAATAGATTCCATCTCCACGTCAAGTAGAGTATCTCATTAACCCTTTTTAAGCGCAACAGGGATAACTGGATGGGGAACTGAAAATACAACCCTGGTATTCCACCTGTGTCCCTGCTGGACAGGGGCATCAGGTGCTGACTTGTCAAAACATGGGCTAAATTCTTGGCTAGGCTTGTAAGGACCTCATGGCCAATACCCTAGTAACTTCCTATGATCCTATGATCATATGAAAATCACAGGCGTTTTTAAGTAATGCTCTAATTTACTTTAAAAGTTAATAAAACAACAGGTTTGGCATCAATATGCATTTTTTTAATCAATAAAAGGAATAAAACTCTAATTCTGGCACTTTTGACTTACTGTAATCCCAGCGATTAACCAGAAAAAATTAATTGCGAAATAAAGAGGAAAAAGACAAACTCATGGACAGTTGAGAAGCATGGACAGAAGGCAGAAACAAAGCTATTTAACCTTCTGCTTCTGTCCTTTGCCATCTGATACTTCTATTTGTTAGTTGCTAGTGTAACACCCAATCATAATAGTCCTCGTGGGGGGTATAACAATTGTTGCACACTCTATGCGCTGTTACGACCAGATCACATACCATAGCAGCGCTAAACTATTTATCTTTTTCCTGATATTGGAGTTTAATCACTGTGTTCCATGCACTACAATTGTATATACTCTTTAATTTTTGTTACCTAATACATGTATTTCATAGATGTGCAATTTCATTATTCTCCTGCTATTCTGATTTTTTTGTATGTGCAGGCTAAGACTGAAATTGATCATCTATGATCAGTGCTCTACTTGATTGATCAATGCTCTACTTGAGAAAACAAATGTTAAATAAATAAAAAGAAAAAAGAAAACAAAATACAGACAGAATGGAGGAATGAGTGAATAATGTTTATCATGGGATAAGACTGAGTTGTTAATAGCTCTCTGCATCAGTGAGGGATTCTAACGTGTATTAAGTTTGCAAAGTAAGTGGCAAGCATTGAGCTTCTATTAGCAATAATATTGCTAGTGCATTGTATTTTGATAACAGTTAAAAAGAGGGCTAAACATTACCCCTGGAGAAAGAATTGCATGAAATGTGTCTGAAAAGTGTAATTCTGAAGGTAGTATAAAACAGGTGAAGAAAACTTGCATTTGCACAAGTCTGTCATAATTAAAGCAGATTTTATTCAAACCAACTTCATTCCCAGGTTTTTTGATTGCCATAGAAGAGTTCTTGAGTGTCTCTTACATATCAGAAAGGACTTTTAATTTCTACATACAATAAAAACATTAACTGCACTGAGCAGACTTAAATGAGACCCACCATAGATGCATGCATACATACACACGCACAGACATGCACATATGTACTTTAAAATAACAAAGATCGGGCTTAGCACATTATACTTTATTATTTCCAGCCAGGTATGAACCCATTTAGATTTATACTGAATACACATGAAAAATTTACATGTATCCCTTTTAAAACAAAGTATTTCTAAACTTACCTGGGTCTACCATAAATAAATAAATAAGTAAAAAAAAAAAACAAAAAAAAACCTGGGCCTGCCCAGGGAGGCTTTCTTAACCATTTAAGAAATATTATGTTTACTTCATTTATAGGTACAGCTGATACTTGCCAACTGAGTGGCAACAGACCAGTTGCAGTTGAATGGTCATTTATTATACAGTGCATAACATCTGTAATATTACAAAAGTACAGTTGTGTACACTTTCCATAAATGTAGATGCTCGAGTGTATTCACTGTTGCAGTCATCACATTTGGGTTATCCTGCCAGGTTTAGCCCTTAGTCGGCCTGAATACTAGAGGCTTAGTATTTCTGCATCGGTTGCTGTTGCTCCAGGACTGATGTCAGGCTGTCAGTGGTATAAAATCAGACAGCCGATGCCATTACATCAGTTTTTCTTGCCCTAACTGTCAGGAGCCCCCAAATAGGGAGCTCGGTTATGGTGGAAGAACACCACCAGTAGAAAGTAAATACCAAAAATTCCATGTAAGGAGAGAGAGAGAGAGAGAGAGAGAGACAAGGGAGATGGAGGGAGGGAAACCAGGACTGCAACAGTGAATACACTTGAACATCTACACTTATGGTAAGTGTACACAACTGTACTATGTTCTTAGTGTTTCACTGTTGCAGTCATCACATTTGGGTTAATTCCCAAAGCTGAAGAAAAGGGTAGAGGCAGTCAAGAAGACTGGGTACTGGCTAGGATGCCATGCAAGACTGCGGTGGCAGTCTACCCTGGATTTGGAGAAGAAAGGCAGGTGGTAATGCTTGGTGAAGGTGTGAACAGATGTCCATGTTTCAGCCTCCAGGATGTCCCTGGTTGGGACCCCTCTGAGAAAAGCTCCAGAGGTAGAGATTGCCCTGGTAAAATGTGTCCTGACCCCCTTTGTGGGTGGTTTCCCATGCTGTTTGTAGCAGAAAGGGATGCAGTGTGCTATCCATTTAGAGATTGTTTATTTGGATATGACCTTGCCCTTTGCCCCTGCTGTGAAGCTGACTAGCAATTGATCTGTTTTTCTAAAAGATTTAGTCCTGTCCAGATAGAATCTGAGCTGTCTGTGCACATCTAGTGAGTGCAGAATCCTTTCACCATTGTTTTGTGGGTTAGGGAAAAAGGTGGGCAAATGATGGATTGATTGAGAGCCACACTGGACAGCATGGAAAATGATGAAGGGCTCTATAGCCATGAGTGCTTGTAGCTTGTTTGATATTCTTCTAGCTGAAGTGATGGCCAGAAGCAAGGCTGCTTTCCAAGAGAGAAATTTTAACTCTGCTGAAGCTGCAGGTTCAAAGGGGGGTAGGGTGAGCTTTTCCAACACAAAGTTAAGGTCACAAACTAGGATAGGAGCTCTTCTGGGTGGCCTTAAGTTGTTAGCCCCTCTTAGGAACTGTTTGATGAGAGGGTGTGAGAAGAGAGGTGGCTCTGTGTTGTAATTAGCAGAAATGGCAGAGGCATGAAGAGAAGGATAAACCCCTGTGTAGTAGGTCTGCTAGGTAATCCAGGATGAGACGTAGGGAGGGCTGTGCTGTTCTGGCTCCTTTTGCCTGGATCCCGGTGCAAAACCTTTTCCACTTGTCAGCATAGGATTTTCTAGAGCAGATGCATCTGGCCTCTTGTATAACATCTAGGATGTGTTTGCTTAGGCTGGCAGCTAGAGGAGAGGTCAGGGAATATGCCAGGCTTCCAGGCTGAGGGTCTGCAATTGGAGATGCACGAATTCTCCATTTGTCTGGGTCAAGAGTGTTGGGATTTGAGGTAGGTGCCATGGTGGCAGGGGTGACAGGCTGCACAGTAGTAGGTACCAGTGCTGACATGGCCAGTCTGGGGCAATCAGGGTTGCCCTCAGTTTTTCCTCCCTTATTTTGAGCAGTACCTTTGAAATGATGGGGTAATGCATAGCCCGAGAGGTTTACCCACTGGAAGGATGGATCATCCACTTTCCAGGCCTTGCTGTGAGGTTCCCTGGTACAGAATTTGCTGAGCTGATGATTGGAGTGGGAGGTAAAGAGGTCCACCTTCGGGTGCCCTATTTCTAGGTTTCAAGGGTGAGGGCCCTGAGGTCTAGCTGACACTCATGTGGGTCTAGCAGGTTTCTGCTTAAGTTGTCTGCCAGAGAGTTTAGAGAGCCTGGCAGGAATTGTGCTATCATGTGTAGTTGCATGGCTAAGGCAGTGTTCCAAAGGGTCATGGTGAGCCTGCAGAGAGGATAAGAGTGAGTCCCACCCTGCTTGTTGATATACCACATCACTGTGGTGTTGTCTGTTTTGATCAGTAGAGGCCCCAGGGAGAGTAGGGGTCTGAAAGCTGTCAGGGTGTGCTGAACAGCTAGCATCCTTTTTTGGTTGATGTGCAGATATATTTGATTTGGGCTCCAATGGCCCTGAATGCACTTGCCGTCCCAGCTGTGCACCCCAGGCATAGTCTGATGCATCTGTGGTGATGGTCTGGGCGGCTTGGGGTTGTGAGAAGGGAAGTCCCTTGTTGTAGTTGCATGCTGCTGCCCACCAAAGAAAATCTTTCCTTAGACAAGGTATCATTGGTATGAGAGTTTCCAGGTCTTGAGAGTGTTGACACCAAAGGCTTTTTAGGTACCACTGTAGTTTCCTCATATGCAGTCTGGCATATGGAATGAGTAGAATGCAGAAGGCCATGAGCCCTAGAGCTTGCAGGATTTTCCTTGTGGATAACTGGCTTCTGGTGGCTATTTGAGAAAAGTAGCCTGTCAGGTAGGCTTGTTTTTATGGAGTAAGGAATGCCATCTGGGATGCTGTGTCCAGGCTTGCTCCCAGGAATACAATTTTTTGTGTGGGGAGTAGTTTTGATTTATTTTCGTTGATAGTATACCCCGGGGAGATCAGTAGGTCCTTTACAAAAGTCAGGTGCTGTAGCAGCTTTTCCTGACTGTCTGCCTGAATCAGGCAGTCATCTAAGTATGGGTAAATTTGAATATTTCTTTGTCTGCAAAAAGCAATGGTGGGAGCCAAACATTTTGTGAAAACTCTGGAAGCAGTGGATAAGCCAAAGGGACATGCAGAGAACTGAAAATGCATGGATCCTGCTCTGAAACATAGGTATTTCCTGCATGATTCCCTGATTGGGATGTGTAGGTAGGCCTCTTTTAGGTCTAGAGTGGCTAAGCAAGCATCCTTGGAAAGCATTGGTAAGAGCTGGTAGAGGGTGAGCATTTTGAATTTTGATATCACCAGAAAGGTGTTTAAAATGGATAGATCGAGGATGGGGTGCAATGTGCCCTCTTTTCTGGGTACCAGGAAGAGTCTAGGGTAGAAACCTTGGCCTATCTGTTCTGCAGGAACATGCAGTATTGCCCTCATGGAGAGCAGGGAAAGGACTTGCTTTTTGGGCTCTGGCCACTGGTTTGGAGGAAGATCTGGGAACCCTTTTGGGTTGGCAGAGTGGGGAAATAAAATTTGTATCCCTGGGACACTATGTTGAGGACCCATTGGTCATTGGTAATGGTGGCCTAGTTGCTTACGTGGAAAGAGAGTTTTCCTCCTAGGGGCACAAACAGATGGGCAGAGGTAGGAGGTGGAAGTGTAAAGTCATTGTGAGTTCTTACCATAAGGGGGTGGCTTTGCACTCCCTGTTTTTGAAGAGGAGGAACTCCATTGCTTAGATCTCTGCATTCCCTGGGGCTGTTGTCTGGAGGGTCTGCTTTCCCTGGTTCTTGGCTGAGCTGGCCTGGAGGGGGCAGGATATTACCAGTTCTTGAAGGGGCAATGCTTACTGAACCTCAGTGGCTGGACCTGTAAGAAGTCTTTAACTGTCTGCATAGATTTAGCATTTTCTTCCATCTTTTTTTAAGACCTCTTCTGCCTTGGTGCCAAATAAGTTGTTTTTGTTCAAGGGTGCATCCAATAATTTGGATTTGACATGGCCTGGCAAGGTCTGTTCCTTAAGCCAAGCATGCCTTCTAAGGACAGAACCAGTGACTGCTGCCCTGCAAGATGCTTCTAGGGCATCAAATCCACATTGTAAGGCGTGCTTAGTTACTTTACTTGCAGAATGCATTAACTCTTGTAACTCTTTATTTTCTGCACAAGCAGGAAAAGAAGATATTTTTTGTTTCAGGAGTTCCATTGTATGTTGCTGAGATTTCAACATGTGGAACTGACAATTTAATGCTCTAATAGCAAGAGTAGCAGAGGTGTATACTTTTTTACCCCATCTGTCTCATGCTCGGGAATCCCTATCTGAGAAGGTGGGATTCTTAGCTGAAGTTGCTTTGATGCCTTTAGGTCCTTGAGAAATGACCTCGGGGTCAGCAGTAGAATTTTTGAAAATAAATTTGTGAGAGTCAGGGACTCTGTAATACCTGTCAGGTTTCCTGGGAGCAGGAGGAAGGGTGTCAGGAGTCAGACTGGATTCCGTAAAACATCATCAACAACATTCAGTACAGGAGGAATGGCCAAAGGTCTGTGCTGTGGTAGATCTTAGAATTCCCTGAGTCTCTTTTTTGACTGAGGATAGTCCTGACATTCCCATTGGAAATGCTCCATTAAAGTATGTAGGGTTTTCCCAAATGAAAAATCCTCGGGTGGAGAGGCAGAAGGAATTGATTCCTTTGCATCAGAATCCTTATAAGTCGAGAGGGGTTGCATATCTTATTATTGATACATCTGAGTCATCGGACACCTGTTCAGATAAAACTACTGGGGACAAGTCCCTTTTTCTTTTGGAAGGTATAGGTTAGCTTCCCCTAATAAGCATGATAGGGTCTTCCACCATTTCAAACATTTGAGACTGAGGCAAGGAAGCAGGTGCCTGAGCTTAGGTCATCCTTTATTTGGGAGTGGTTCATACCCTGGGCCTTAGAAACTCGGTAGTTTTAGAAAGCATTGAAGATGCAAAAGAAGTTGCTGGTCTGTGTCGAGTATCGGTAGTGTGAAGTACTTCCACAGAAGCTGGTGTCTCCTCAGCGTCTCCGGCCCCATCCAAAGTAGAGACAGCCACAAGATCCTTAGTCGAAGAAGAGTCTTGCGGCATACCGGACTCTGAAAGGGTCTTGGTAGTGGCATGCGAATCCACAGAAGCGGGCATCAGGGACTGAGAAAGCACCTCACTGAGGACTGGAGAACTAACAACTAGCTTAACAGAAGCATCATTAGCAGTTTTGGATATGTGCGGTCTGTCTCTGTCTTTATCCTTATGTTTTTTTGGAGGATTAGTTGTCGGATGGCTTACCGAAGCCATATCAGAATTCAAGGACTGAGAGCAAAAATATCTAACTACAATAAGGGCCTGAAGATGTATAGTTCTGGCATTGAACAAAGCACAAAAGCAACAGCGGGGGACGTCATGGTCTGGGCCTAAACAGGTGATGCAGTAAGAATGGAAGTCTCGGTGTTGTATTTGCTTTCCACAGGTGACACAATTGTTAACTTTTTCTGACATTGGTTAGAGCAAGAAAAAAGTATCCCCAATGGGGTACTTAGCTTTAGAAGACTTCAACTTCAATTCAGAAACGAAAACTCAGGTAGCGGCCGCCCAGCACTTGTGCAAACTGCTTCTACATTTTATACCACTGACGACCTGACGTCAGTCCTGGAGTGACAGCAGCCGATGCAGAAATACTAAGCCTCTGGTATGCAGGCTGACTGAGGGATACCCCTGGCAGGATAGCCCAAATGTGATGACTGCAACAGTAAAACATGAAGAACATCAGAAAGAAGTGAGCATGCAATACACGTGCCAACATAGGGCGCATCTGAAGATTTAAAAAAATAAAAGAAAAGGACATCTAAAGAAGAGAGAACACTGCATCTGTTAACATGAAAAATTCTGACTATTACTATTCATATAGAGAGCATGTCATGTCCTGGAAGCAGTCCTCTAATCTACAGTAATGTAACGTCAGGCTAAGGAAGTGGAACATGGTATGCATGAAAGATGTGGGAATAAAGTAAGTATGGCAGAAAATAAATGGGCCTTGAGTAAAAAGAAAGGCTTTCAGGGTAAGGCTCAGTCATAGTTAAAGACATTGAATGGTTTGATGAATTTCATTAAAGAAAGAGATGAAGAGATAAATACTAGAAAGACGTAGTTAAGGAAGCTGCTAGGCAGATGGCAAGTCCTGGCAACTTCAGTTAGTTAAATATTGAAGTTGGGGTTAAAAAACTGGAAATATATGGGAAAATAATGGGGACATTAGAAAGACACACTGCATCACTTTAAGGATGGCATGGAACAAAATTAATATTCTTGACAAGAATACACAGATGAACATATCACACAGGTCAAGGAAACAATTTATAAACATGTCCAAAATTACAAGCACACTTTTTATGCAGTTGAATGGTCATTATTCAGAGTTCTAAGTACATAATTTACACAAATGGCCACACTGTGTTTAATTAAGGCATACAAATTACTGATGGGAGCAGAACTAAGTAATAATAACCATACTTACATGACAGGCATCACAGAAAATTAATGTGGTGTTGTGAGGCCTGATGTCAGAATGGTCCAATATTTTCCTATAATGATCATACCAAACAACATATGTTTAGATAATGGACTATCTGCTTAATTGCTTGTATTTATTTTATTAGTGTATACATTTAATAATTTGATATAAAATATTTCTCTGTCTTAAGTTTCAAACAAGAAAAGTGAAATAGCAGGATTCAGACAGATAACATAGGCTTGAACTTTCACCTTAAATAATCCGCTAAGGGCACATCTACTGACATTAGTAGTGTTTGGGATGATTCTTTATCAGACAAGTACTACAAAGGATCCATCCATCCATCCATCTATCCATGCACAACCCCTTTCTCCCATTTTTTGCACATATGGTTGTGGTGTCACTTCAACGGTGACAATCATCTAGAGCCAAGGTTCACACCACTGAGTAGTAGCTCAGCCATGGCTTTTCTTCCATTTCTCACACACACACACTTGTACCTACAGCCAGTTTACAGTGTCCAGTCCACCAACTGCATGTTTGTAATGTGGGAGGAAACTCTAGCATCCAGAGGAATCCCAAACTGAACACAGGGAGGACATGAAGACCCTGTACTGTGGGCACCCCAGCCAAAAATTGAACGACAGAGCCCCTTAGTGTGAGGTGACAATGAAATCTGCTGTGCCACTGTACTGCCCCACTACATGATGTGTCAGTTCAGTATTAGTCCTTGTTAAACTGCCATCATCAGTTTATGTAAAGATAGTAGTGATGATGAAAGTTTACACAATTTTGGTTCTGTTATTGTAAAACAGCATGTTGTTTAGCATATAGTACATCAATTGCCCTTTGTTAAATGTATGTCAAAAAACATAAAAATGTTGTAGAAGGATACTCACACAAAATGAAGATGCAGCTGATTTGTTATTTTTGTTGAAAGGGAGTAGCAGTGTTTTTTTTTTTCCTAAATGGGGGTGTCAGATACCAAGAATGAGAAACAGTCTGAATATATGTATAAGAGAAATAGTCAAGAAAGAGTCACAAGGTTTATAAACTTTGGATAAAGACTTTCTATTTTAAACTGTGTATTTCTTGGACTTTAACATAATTCCTTTTCTGAGTTATGCTGTAATTTAAATAAACATAAAAGCTATAATTTATTTATTTTACATTTGTTTACCAGGAAAGTTAGACTGGGATAAAACCCTTTTTCAGCAACAGGCCTGGAGAGAAAAGCTCCACATATAGAGATTATACCAAATTTATACAAGAAATTATACAAAAAATATACAAGACTTACAGTACACCAGGCATTACATTCTGTTAATATCTGATATAATTCCTTATTGTAGTGTAGACATTGTAGTTTCTCAAAATAAGCTGAGGAAGGGTTTGTAGGGGGGAAATTGGATAGAAAAAGATGAGGTTAGAGATTATCTAGACATGAGCATAGATTATGAGTTAGTCAGGGAAGAAGAAAAGTTATGACCAGAAACTATTAAAACTAGTTAGCCTGGAGTAAAGCAGGAGCAAAGACAAGTGTCATTAACAGAATTTTTAAGAATCTTTTTGCATTGGTTGGTAGTTGTGTTGATTCTGATGCTGTGAGGTAGTGAATTCCACCTTGTTGCTACATGATGAGAAAACAGGGAGTCCCCTGTCATATTAGTGGATTTGGACACTTGTAGTAGAGATTTATTTGTTGAGCGAAAACTTTGAATTGTGGTATAGGGCTGGAGAATATTTAGAAGGGCAGGGTTTTCTCAGGCTGATATACTAGTTTGTGTGCTAAGGTTAATTGGTTATAGGATAGAAGATGTGGGAGTTCTAACCAGGAGAGTTCCTTTAAGGAGTGGGAGTGGTGGGTATGATGTGGGTAGTCAGTTACAAATTTAGCTATTTTATTGTAGCATGTTTCAAGTTTAATTAAATCTGTCTTTTTAAGGTTAGTGTGATTTGGGGAAGCATACATAAGTGTTGATAATAAGATTGGTTCTAGCAATGGCAACCCTATAGGTGCTAGTTAGATACTTTTTATTTCTGTAATGAGTAACCATTTTTTGTTTACTTTCTTAATTGTTTCTGCTATATGCAGGTCAAATCGTACTAGTTTTGTTTGTGAATCGGCATTAATTTTAGTATTATTCCTACCTGTGATGAAGAAGGTGCTGGTGAGGGAGATGATCTTGTGAGTTGGAAGATCATGAGTTTTGTTTTATTGGGGATGAGTATGAGCTGATGGTTAGAGATCCATAGCTTGGTATCTGAGAATGATTTTTGGGTTATATCATGAAGGTGTTGTAGGTTATTAGCAACACATATAAGTGTTGTGTCATCTGCATATTGGATAGTTGAAGCCAGTGGGGTAGCACTATGGAGGTCGGTTGTAAAAATAGTGAAGAGTGGCGGCCCAAGAACTGAGCAGTGAGGTATTCCTAGTGTGAAGGGAAGGAAGGGGTGATAGGACATTAAGCCATTTTACAGATTGTTGACAATCCTGTAGATAGCTTCAGAACCATTGAAGTGCAGATGGGCTGAGGTTCAGTTTGGAGAATGTATTTAATAGTTTGGGGTGGGAGACCTTATCAGAGGTCTTGTACATATCTAGAAAGACTGAAGAGATGATTTTACCATTGTTTCTGAATTGGTTGATGGTATTGGTGAAACTGAGGAGTGTAGTTGTGGTACTATGATGGGGCCTAAAACCATGTGGCTAGCATGTTGTTGAAGGTAAGATAATGAATCAGCTGGGAGTGGATGCATCTTTCGAGGAGATTGGATAGGGGAGAGAGAATGGTGATCTGTCTGTAGTTGGTCAGTTCTGTGGAATTTCTGCCTTTATGTAGGGGGATAATGTGTGCGATTTTCCATATTACTGGGACATGTTATTCTGCTATGGACCTGTTAATAAGGATCAACACTGGATAAGATATGGCTTCAGCTGCTAGTTTCAAATATTCAGCTGGTAAGTTGCCAGCTGCTTTTGAAAAGGGTTTGAGTTTTCTTGAGTAGTTTCTTATTGGTAGCTGTGGGAACAGCCTGAAAGAAGAAGGAGTTGTAGTTAATACTGAGAGGTTTGGAGGCTAGTGATGGTTCTGTGGAATTACTTTTAATTAGAGATAGTGCACTTTCAGTGAAGTATTTAATGAATTCTTCTGCAACAGTGGTAGGAGAGTGTGGTAAGTTGGGGAATGTCCTGGGTGGAGAATGGCATTGATGGTATTCCAGAATTTTTGGCGATTATGCTGGTATTTGTTTTGCAGGTTATAGTAGAAGTTCTTTTTATCTTGGTTGATTTGGTGTTTAGCCTAGTTTCTAATTTGCTGGAATACAATGTGGTTGATTTTGGTTTTATAGGTGAATCATGATTGCCAAGCTTTGTCTTTTTTCATAAAGAGCATTCTGGTGTTGTTAGTTAGCCATGGTGGGTATGTGGCCTTAATATGTATTGCCCTGGGGGGCCAATTTATTTAGAATATCAAGGAAGGTACTGTTGAAATAATCTACTGCAGCATCAAGGGACAGGTTTTTAGTAGAGACCAGTTACATTTTTTTAGGGTATTGATTATGTCTTGGGAGTTAGATTTTTTTACTGCGGATTTGGTAGAAGGTGGTGAGCTTGACAGTATTGATGTTTTTTTCTCAATAGATAGGTTGGCATATGGTCACTAAGGCTGTCGGGTAAGCAGCCATTAATCTGATAATTCTGAGGTTTGTTGGTTAGTATCCAATCCAGTACATCCTGATGGTTGGAGTTTTTATTTATCCATGTAGGAGCTTGAATGAGTTATGTGAGGCCATAGAGGTTGATGGGATTGCTAGGGTTATGTGAATTAGAAGTTGTCCAGTCTATATTAAAGTCACCCATGATGATAGTTTCCTGGGCTATGGAATTTGATATAGACTGGATGATGTGCTCTATAGTAGAGATGCTATTTCCAGGTGTGAATATGTAAAACAACAAAACGAGCACCAGTCGTCAAATCCAAGGTAAACGAAGTTTAATAGATAACGTAAGCACAAAAACGCTTTCGGAGAGCTCATTCAGGTGTGACTATGTAGCTATAATGGATATGAATTTGTTTTGGTTAAGTTGAAGTTCAGTGGGTGGGATTTCTATGTTTTTGAGGTTATCTGTGTTAAGGTTTTGTGATAAAAGTATGAGACTGCCCTTAACTAAGATGGCTACCCCTCCACCTCTTTTTACCTTCCTGTCTGCTCTAATAATGTTGTAATAAGGTGGTATAATTTTGTTGTCAGTAATGCGTGCTTTTAATGGTTTCGTTTTTTTACCTTTTTTTTCAATGGTGGGATGAGATGAGAAACAGAAAGGAGGTACAGAATATATGGGGGAGCATATATGAATTGCTTTGACATTGTAGATAACATGAACTTAGAGTACTTAACAGATTTAATTTACTTTTATGTTTTCTAGACTAGCCTATTAATTTGCCTCTTTTCCTGTAGTTTGTCATTGAATAAGTGCGAAAAATATTGGTGTTTTGGGCTGCTTTAGTTTGAATGTAACCTTCTTTTGTAAGGAAGGTAAGCTGGCAAATATTTGCTATTCTGAGACTTATAAGTGTGAGCCCCAGAGCAGTGAGACTGAGTGAAAATGAAGACCTACATATGTTAAGTCCAACACTGCTATTTCTCAAAGTATTCCCTTTCTTCTAAGGTATGGTTATCTTGGAGTTGGTATACATAAAAGCTCGAGGGGTGAGGGATGGGGCTAGCACTACATACTAGGGATGGTGAGGGGCTTGCACTCCTGGAAAATTTAACCTTTATGGAGAACAGCAATATTTGATATTCACATATCTCCTTTGTTTTCAGATTTCTTTTTCATAATTTTGGGGCTCACACATGCGGGTCTTGAAATTAGAATTGGGATCAGACAAGCTTTACCAATGCATTATCTTCAGTACTTGCAGAACTGCTATATTTTTGTTTCTTGAATATTTGCCCTTACATCTAGGTTGTCTGGATGGGGGTACATCATATCATTTATTATTTTGCTATGTAATGTTCTGAAAATGCAAGTGTATACAAAGGAGACATTAAAGAACAGTATCAGGGTAGTTTGGTGTCAATATTACATTACTCCACAGGAGAGTAAATTCTAGTACTAGTATGTAATTTCTGTTGATTTGTCAGACCAGGAAGATGAAAACTTTCCTGGATTATAAGAATTTTAGTTGCAATCATGGTAACTAGTAAATAAAGGCATCTAATGGTATGGCTGTGAAGTATAGTTCGATGCTGCATAGCATTTGGTATGAGATCAGCTTTTTTCTGGAAAATCTCCAAGCCTGCATAAACTACAAGCAATGCTGGTGATTCCCTGCTGGGGGAGAAAGTAAACCTGTACTTTTTGCCTGTGAGTGCTTAAAGTGATAGAGCTGCCCTCTACTTCACCTGCTCCATTTTGTTTTCTATTTTATGAAATCTGCTTGGCCTTGTGTTTTTTTTTTTTTTTTATGTGCAAGATATACACTTAGGCTGCACATTTTTTTTCAATGTATTAAATTGTTTCTTGAGTGATACTTAAAAACACAGTGAATTTCTAGGTCTGTGTCTTTTCAGAGAAGACTCCAAGCCCGCATAAACTGCAAGCACTGCTGGTAATTCCCTGATAGTTATCGTTCCACCCACCCTCCCATTTCATGATGTGCTTTTTAAACCTGGTGACTTTAAGCTGCCCACCTTACTGTAAATTGAGCTTTATAAGCTTTCCCCTTTCTAAACTGCTGTGGCTATCTTGGCATTATTTATTTGCCTTTCCCTGTGCTTATTTTGAAAAAAAAAAGTGCATTTTGCCTCTCATTGTCTGTTCTACTGATTTACTTGCTCTGACTTCATTGTCTAACTAGCTGTTGGATAAAGTAGTGTATTTTTACACTTTAGCAAGCACTTTTCTGTGTTTTTACATCAAGAGGTCAGTGGATTTTTGATGTAGTACACTGCGTGGTAGCCTGGTCTGTTTAGATTGAGGAAACACTTGGGTTTTCTGCATGCAGTTTTATTGGTTGGAGGGCTTACTAATCAACTTATCTTATTTTTAGTGCTTTTATAAATTCTGTACAATTAAGCAGCTATTGGTTCAGTTCTACAAAGCAAAGTACCTTTATTGAATAATCACTTTTATAAGATGTTTAAATATATTTAAAGTACACTGTTGTATCCTAGTTTTGTTTGTGGTAGCATTTCACTCTGGATACTCCTTTGCTGTGCTTTTACATTAGGAGGGCTGAGATTATCATCTAATAGCAGTAGTGGCAGTATGTGTTTACCTAGTCTATCTGAGCTGGGAAGCACACAAAAAGGCTCTAAGTATAGTCATTGTTTTAGCCAGAGGGCTTAGTCAGTTTTCTGTATTTCCAATGCTGTTATAAATTTGGCACATTTGCACAGAGCTGTTCAGTGTGCCACAGCCCTGTACAGACACAAACATCTGGAAACATTGCTTATTTTCATTGGACTGTGAAAGTTTACTGTGTTAGTTACCTTATTATAACAACCAGGACTATTGCTGCTTAAACAGCATCTGATTTGGCACCATACCTCTCAACCTCTTACTGCAAGAAATCTGGACAAAGCCTGACAAAATGGGGGGACAAAGGCCCAAAAACTAGGGACACATTTTAACTATTGCTCTTATAAACTTAGAAAGTTGCTAGATGCATTTTCTGAAGGCTATGAAGTCTGAAACTCAAATAATTGTCATTATTTATTTATTTTAATCCTTAAATCATCCCAGTGTTATGTAAAAAAACAGACCAAAAATATGAGGCAAAAATCTGGACATTCTGCACAAATCTGTACAGTTGAGAGGTATGTTTGCCACCGGGCAGCATCGTTGGTTAGGTTAGCTGCACATATCACCACACAAGCACTCCTCCCTCATCCAGTTACAAACACCTTCCACTCCTATTCCTTTGAAGTACACATTCGAATCTGCAACCATGAATGGGCACTTTTCTGCTATTTTTGCATCCCAAAAGCCACAAATACAGACTAATCAAAAACTGAAAATCAGAAAATAACTGGTAATGGCCAGCAATCCACGACACCAAAAACTTAAAACAAAACAACTTTAATATATAATAAACCACAAGATGATCGCTTTTGTTCTGCTATATGCAAAACTTCATCAGACAAATTAGTTAAACACATTACCTGATTAAATACCTTAGTGTCATTTGAT